>NW_027095337.1:0-23044 GCF_029207755.1 Chamaea fasciata | reverse complement strand
GAGGACAGCCATGGCACCCCAGGGACCGCCAGGGCACCCCCAGGGACACCCAGGGCACCCCCAGGGACACGTAGGGGACAGTCAGGGCACCCCCAGGGACACCTAGGGGACAGGCATGGCACCCCCAGAGACCCCTAGGGGACAGCCAGGGCCCCCCCAGGGACACCAAGGGCACAGCCAGGGCACCCTAGGGACAGCCAGGGCCCCCCCAGGGACACCTAGGGGACAGGCAGGGCACCCCCAGAGACCCCTTGGGGACAGGCAGGGCCCCCCCAGGGACACCCAGGGCACCTAGGGGACACCAGGGCACCCCCAGGGCACCCCAGGGACCCACAGGGCACCAACAGGGACACCTAGGGGACAGCCAGGGCACCCCCAGGGACACCCAGGGCACCCCCAGGGACACCTAGGGGAAGGCAGGACACACCCAGGGACACCTAGGGGACAGCCAGGGCACCCCCAGGGACATTTAGGGGTCAGCCAGGGCACTCCAGGGACACCCAGGACACCCCCAGGGACACTGACGGGACAGCCAGGGCACCCCCAGAAACCCCTAGGGGACAGCCAGGGCACTCCCAGGGACACTCTGGGCACCCACAGGGACACCTTGGGGACAGCCAGGGCACCCTAGGGACAGCCAGGGCACCCCCAGGGACACTTAGGGCACCCCCAGGGACACATAGGGGACAGCCAGGGCACCCCCAGGGACACCGACGGGAAAGGCAGGGCACCCCCAGGGACACCTTCGTGACAGCCAGGGCACCCCCAGGGACACCCAGGGCACCCCCAGGGACACCTAGGGGAAAGCCAGGGCACCCCAGGGACATCCAGGACACCACCAGGGACACCTACGGGACAGCCAGGGTACGCCAGGGACACCCTGGGCACCCCCAGGGACACCCAGGGCCCCCCCAGGGACACCTAGGGCAAAGCCAGGGCACCCTAGGGACAGCCAGGGCACCCCCAGGGACACCAAGGGCACAGCCAGGGCACCCTAGGGACAGCCAGGGCACCCCCAGGACACCTAGGGCACAGCCAGGGCACCCTAGGGACAGCCAGGGCACCACCAGGGACACCGAGGGCACAGCCAGGGCACCCCCTGGGACACCTAGGGGACAGGCAGGGCACCCCCAGGGACACCTAGGGGACAGCAAGGGCACCCCCAGGGCCACGTAGGGGACCTCCAGGGCACCCCCAGGGACACCAAGGGAACAGCCAGGGAGACCTAGGGGACAGCCAGGGCACCCCCAGGGCCACCTAGGGAATAGCAAGGGCACCCCAGGGACACCCAGGGCACCCCCAGGGACACCTAGGGGACAGCCAGGGCACCCCCAGAGACCCCTAGGGGACAGCCAGGGCACTCCCAGGGACACTCTGGGCACCCCCAGGGACACCTTGGGGACAGCCAGGGCACCCTAGGGACACCCAGGGCACCCCCAGGGACACCTAGGGGACAGCCAGGGCACCCTAGGGACAGCCAGGGCACCCCCAGGGACACCTACAGCACCCCAGGGACACCTAGGGGACAGCCAGGGCACCCCAGGGACACGCAGGGAACCCCCAGGAACACCTAGGGGACAACCAGGGCACCCCCAGGGACACCTAGGGGACAGCCAGGGCACCCCCAGGGACACGTAGCGGACAGCCAGGGCACCCTAGGGACAGGCAGGGCACCCCCAGGGAAACCTAGGGGACAGCCAGGGAACCCCAGGGACGCCCTGTGTACCCCCAGGGACACCCAGAGCACCCCCAGGGACACCTAGGGGACAGCCAGGGCCCTCCCAGGGACACCTAGGGGACAGCCAGGGAACCCCAGGGACACCCTGTGCACGCCCAGGGACACCCAAGGCACACCCAGGGACACCTAGGGGACAGCCAGGGCACCCTAGGGACACCGAGGGCACAGCCAGGGCACCCCCAGGGACACGGAGAGGACAGGCAGGGCACGCCCAGGGACACCTTGGGGACAGCCAGGGCACCCCAGGGACAGCGAGGGCACCCCCAGGGACACCCAGGGCACCCCCAGGGACACCTAGGGGACAGCCACGGCACCCCGAGGGACAGCCAGGGCACCCCCTGGGCCACCTAGGGAACAGCCAGGGCACCACAGGGACACGTAGGGGACAGCCAGGGCACCCCAGGGACACCCAGGGCACCCCCAGGGACACCTAGGGGACAGCCAGGGCATCCCCGGGGACACCTAGAGAACAGCCAGGGCACTCTAGGGACAGCCAGGGCACCCCCAGAGACCCCTACGGGACAGCCAGGGCACTCCCACGGACACTCTGGGCACCCCCAGGGACACCTAGGGGACAGCCAGGGCACCCTAGGGACACCCAGGGCAACCCCAGGGACACCTAGGGCACCCCCAGGGACACCTAGGGGACAGCCAGGGCACCCCCAGGGACACCAACGGGAAAGGCAGGGCACCCCCAGGGACACCTAGGGGACAGCCTGGCACCCCCAGGGACATTTAGGGGACAGCCAGGGCACTCCACGGACACCCAGGGCACCCCCAGGGACACCTTCGTGACAGCCAGGGCACCCCCAGGGACACCCAGGGCACCCCCAGGGACACCTAGGGGACAGCCAGGGCACCCCAGGGACATCCAGGACACCACCAGGGACACCTACGGGACAGCCAGGGTACGCCAGGGACACCCTGGGCACCCCCAGGGACACCCAGGGCCCCCCCAGGGACACCTAGGGTAAAGCCAGGGCACCCTAGGGACAGCCAGGGCACCCCCAGGGACACCAAGGGCACAGCCAGGGCACCCTAGGGACAGCCAGGGCACCCCCAGGACACCTAGGGCACAGCCAGGGCACCCTAGGGTCAGCCAGGGCACCACCAGGGACACCGAGGGCACAGCCAGGGCACCCCCTGGGACACCTAGGGGACAGGCAGGGCACCCCCAGGGACACCTAGGGGACAGCAAGGGCACCCCCAGGGCCACGTAGGGGACCTCCAGGGCACCCCCAGGGACACCAAGGGAACAGCCAGGGAGACCTAGGGGACAGCCAGGGCACCCCCAGGGCCACCTAGGGAATAGCCAGGGCACCCCAGGGACACCCAGGGCACCCCCAGGGACACCTAGGGGACAGCCAGGGCACCCCCAGAGACCCCTAGGGGACAGCCAGGGCACTCCCAGGGACACTCTGGGCACCCCCAGGGACACCTTGGGGACAGCCAGGGCACCCTAGGGACACCCAGGGCACCCCCAGGGACACCTAGGGGACAGCCAGGGCACCCTAGGGACAGCCAGGGCACCCCCAGGGACACCTACAGCACCCCAGGGACACCTAGGGGACAGCCAGGGCACCCCAGGGACACGCAGGGAACCCCCAGGAACACCTAGGGGACAACCAGGGCACCCCCAGGGACACCTAGGGGACAGCCAGGGCACCCCCAGGGACACGTAGCGGACAGCCAGGGCACCCTAGGGACAGGCAGGGCACCCCCAGGGAAACCTAGGGGACAGCCAGGGAACCCCAGGGACGCCCTGTGTACCCCCAGGGACACCCAGAGCACCCCCAGGGACACCTAGGGGACAGCCAGGGCCCTCCCAGGGACACCTAGGGGACAGCCAGGGAACCCCAGGGACACCCTGTGTACGCCCAGGGACACCCAAGGCACACCCAGGGACACCTAGGGGACAGCCAGGGCACCCTAAGGACACCGAGGGCACAGCCAGGGCACCCCCAGGGACACGGAGAGGACAGGCAGGGCACGCCCAGGGACACCTTGGGGACAGCCAGGGCACCCCAGGGACATCGAGGGCACCCCCAGGGACACCTAGGGGACAGCCACGGCACCCCGAGGGACAGGCAGGGCACCCCCAGGGACACCTAGAGGACAGCCAGGGCCCCCCCAGGGACACCCAGGGCACCCCCAGGGACACCTAGGGGACAGCCAGGGCACCCCAGGCACACCCAGGGCAACCCCAGGGACACCTAGGGGACAGGCATGGAACCCCCAGGGACACCTAAGGGACAGGCAGGGCACCCCCAGGGACACCTAGGGGACAGCCAGGGCCCCCCCAAGGACACCTAGGGGAAAGGCAGGGCACCCCCAGGGACACCGAGGGGACAGCCAGGGCACCCCCAGGGACACGTAGAGGACAGCCATGGCACCCCAGGGACAGCCAGGGCACCCCCAGGGACACCCAGGGCACCCCCAGGGACACGTAGGGGACAGCCAGGGCACCCCAGGGACACCGAGGGGACAGGCAGGGCACCCCAGGGACACCTAGGGGACAGCCAGGGCACCCTAGGGACAGCCAGGGCACCCCCTGGGCCACCTAGGGAACAGCCAGGGCACCACAGGGACACCCAGGGCACCCCCAGGGACACCTAGGGGACCTCCAGGGAACCCCAGTGACACCCTGTGCACCCCCAGGGACATCCAGGGCACCCCCAGGGACACCTACGGGACAGCCAGGGCACGCCAGGGACACCTAGGGGACAGGCAGGGCACCCCCAGGGACACCTAGGGGACAGCAAGGGCACCCCCAGGGCCACGTAGGGGACGTCCAGGGCACCCCCAGGGACACCAAGGGAACAGCCAGGGACACCTAGGGGACAGCCAGGGCACCCCCAGGGCCACCTAGAGCATAGCCAGGGCACCCCAGGGACAGCCAGGGCACCCCCAGGGACACCTAGGGGACAGCCAGGGCACCCCCAGAGACCCCTAGGGGACAGCCAGGGCACTCCTAGGGACACTCTGGGCACCCCCAGGGACACCTTGGGGACAGTCAGGGCACCCTAGGGACACCCAGGGCACCCCCAGGGACACCTAGGGCACCCCAGGGACACCTAGGGGACAGCCAGGGCACCCCAGGGACACGCAGGGAACCCCCAGGAACACCTAGGGGACAGCCAGGGCACCCCCAGGGACACCTAGGGGACAGCCAGGGCACACTAGGGAACAGCCAGGGCACCCCCAGGGACACCTAGGGCACCCCAGGGACACCTAGGGGACAGCCAGGGCACCCCAGGGACACGCAGGGAACCCCCAGGAACACCTAGGGGACAGCCAGGGCACCCCCAGGGACACCTAGGGGACAGCCAGGGCACCCCCAGGGACACGTAGCGGACAGCCAGGGCACCCTAGGGACAGGCAGGGCACCCCCAGGGACACCTAGGGGAAAGCCAGGGAACCCCAGGGACGCCCTGTGTACCCCCAGGTACACCCAGAGCACCCCCAGGGACACCTAGGGGACAGCCAGGGCCCCCCCAGGGACACCTAGGGGACAGCCAGGGAACCCCAGGGACACCCTGTGCACGCCCAGGGACACCCAAGGCACACCCAGGGACACCTAGGGGACAGCCAGGGCACCCTATGGACACCGAGGGCACAGCCAGGGCACCCCCAGGGACACGGAGAGGACAGGCAGGGCACCCCCAGGGACACCTTGGGGACAGCCAGGGCACCCCAGGGACAGCGAGGGCACCCCCAGGGACACCTAGGGGACAGCCAGGGCACCCCGAGGGACAGGCAGGGCACCCCCAGGGACACCTAGAGGACAGCCAGGGCCCCCCCAGGGACACCCAGGGCACCCCCAGGGACACCTAGGGGACAGCCAGGGCACCCCAGGCACACCCAGGGCAACCCCAGGGACACCTAGGGGACAGCCAGGGCACCCCCAGGGACACCTAGGGGACAGGCATGGAACCCCCAGGGACACCTAAGGGACAGGCAGGGCACCCCCAGGGACACCTAGGGGACAGCCAGGGGCCCCCAAGGATACCTAGGGGAAAGGCAGGGCACCCCCAGGGACACCGAGGGGACAGCCAGGGCACCCCCAGGGACACGTAGAGGACAGCCATGGCACCCCAGGGACAGCCAGGGCACCCCCAGGGACACCCAGGGCACCCCCAGGGACACGTAGGGGGACAGCCAGGGCACCCCAGGGACACCAAGGGGACACGCAGGGCACCCCCAGGGACACCTAGGGGACAGCCAGGGCACCCTACGGACAGCCAGGGCACCCCCTGGGCGTCCTAGGGAACAGCCAGGGCACCCCAGGGACACGTAGGGGAAAGCCAGGGCACTCCAGGGACACCCAGGGCACCCCCAGGGACACCTAGGGGACAGCCAGGGCACCCCCAGGGACACCTAGAGAACAGCCAGGGCACCCTAGGGACAGCCAGGGCACCCCCAGGGACACCGAGGGCACAGCCAGGGCACCCCCAGGGACACCTAGGGGACAGGCATGGCACCCCCAGAGACTCCTAGGGGACAGCCAGGGCACCCCCAGGGACACCTAGAGAACAGCCAGGGCACCCTAGGGACAGCCAGGGCACCCCCAGGGACACCGAGGGCATAGCCAGGGCACCCTAGGGACACCATGGGCACCCCCAGGGACACCTAGGGCACAACCAGGGCACCCTAGGGACAGACAGGGCAGCCTCAGGGACACCGAGGGCACAGACAGGGCACCACCAGGGACACCAAGGGAACAGCCAGGGAACTCCAGGAACAGCCAGGGTACCCCCAGGAACACCTAAGGGACACGCTGGGCACCCCCAGGGACACCAAGAGGACCCCCAGGGACACCTAGGGGACAGCCAGGGCACCCCAGGGACAGCGAGGGCTCCCCCAGGGACACCTAGGGGACAGCCAGGGCACCCCAGGGACACTCAGGGACCCCAGGGAAACCTAGGGGACAGCCAGGGAACCCCAGGGACACGTACGGGACAGCCAGGGAACCCCACTGACACCCTGTGCACCCCTAGGGACACCCAGGGCCCCCCCAGGGACACCTAGGGGACAGCCAGGGAACCCCAGGGACACCCAGGGCACCCCCAGGGACACCTAGGGGACCTCCAGGGAACCCCAGAAACACCCTGTGCACCCCCAGGGACATCCAGGGCACCCCCAGGGACACCTACGGGACAGCCAGGGCACGCCAGGGACACCCTGGGCACCCCCAGGGACACCCAGGGCCCCCCCAGGGACACCTAGGGCACAGCCAGGGCACCCTAGGGACAGCCAGGGCACCCCCAGGGACACCAAGGGCACAGCCAGGGCACCCTAGGGACAGCCAGGGCACCCCCAGGACACCTAGGGCACAGCCAGGGCACCCTAGGGACAGCAAGGGCACCCCCAGGGACACCTAGGGGACAGGCAGGGCACCACCAGGGACACCTCGGGGACAGCAAAGGCACCCCCAGGGCCACGTAGGGGACCTCCAGGGCACCCCCAGGGACACCAAGGGAACAGCCAGGGACACCTAGGGGACAGCCAGGGCACCCCCAGGGCCACCTAGAGCATAGCCAGGGCACCCCAGGGACACCCAGGGCACCCCCAGGGACACCTAGGGGACAGCCAGGGCACCCCCAGAGACCCCTAGGGGACAGCCAGGGCACTCCCTGGGACACTCTGGGCACCCCCAGGGACACCTTGGGGACAGTCAGGGCACCCTAGGGACACCCAGGGCACCCCCAGAGACACCTAGGGGACAGCCAGGGCACACTAGGGACAGCCAGGGCACCCCCAGGGACACCTAGGGCACCCCAGGGACACCTAGGGGACAGCCAGGGCACCCCAGGGACACGCAGGGAACCCCCAGAAACACCTAGGGGACAGCCAGGGCACCCCCAGGGACACGTAGGGGACAGCCAGGGCACCCTAGGGACAGGCAGGGCACCCCCAGGGACACCTAGGGGACAGCCAGGGCCCCCCAGGGACACCTAGGGGACAGCCAGGGCATCCCAGGGACACCCAGGGAACCCCCAGGGACACCGAGGGGACAGCCAGGGCACCCTAGGGACAGCCATGGCACCCTAGGGACAGCCAGGGCACCCCCAGAGACACCGAGGGCACAGCCAGGGCACCCTAGGGACAGCCAGGGCACCCCCAGGGACACCTAGGGGACAGGCAGGGTACCCCCAGGGACACTGACGGGACAGCCAGGGCACCCCCAGAGACCCCTAGGGGTCAGCCAGGGACCCCCTAGGGACACTCTGGGCACCCCAAGGGACACCTTGGGGTCAGCCAGGGCACCCCAGGGACACCCAGGGCACCCCCAGGGACACAGAGGGGACAGCCAGGGCACCCCCAGGGACACCTAGGGCAAGGCAGGACACCCCCAGGGACACCTAGGGGACAGCCAGGGCACCTCCAGGGACAGCCAGGGTACCCCCAGGGACACCTTGGGACAGTCAAGGCACCCCAGGGACACCTAAGGGACAGCCAGGGACACCTAGGGACAGCCAGGGCGCCTCGAGGGACACCTAAGTGACAGCCAGGGCACCCCAGGGACATCGAGGGACAGCCAGGAACCCCCTGGGACAGCCAGCTCACCCCCACGGCCGCCTCCACCTCCAGGAGCTATCAAAACCCTCCTCAGGTTCTTTGATGCCTCAAATGGGCCGCCCAAACCTCCCGAATACCCCCTAAAGCACCCAAAACAGCCCCCAGGACTCCCCCCAGACCCCCCACAACCCAAAAACCCCCTCCACGACAACTCAGGACCCCCAGGATCCCCCCAAATCCGCGCCCCCCTCACCCTGAGGTCCCGTTTGAGCCGCTCCACGTTGCGGACAGGCACCAGCTCATCAAGCCCCAAGCACCAACACCTGCGGGACTGGGATGGACTGAGAACACTGGGAGGGTGACCAGAGAAACCTGGGATGGACAAAGAGTGGACTGGGATGAACTGGGATGAACTGGCAGGCGTGTGGGGGTCCATGGTGGCCACTCGGTGCCTTACTGGTCTATACTGGGATGGGTCGGATGGCCCCAGGGGAGGGGGTGAGGCCACATTGGTCCAGACTGGGAGGGGAGTCACCATGGCGCCGGAGGTGGAGTCGAGGATACGAGCGAGGCAGGGACACCTAGGGGACAGCCAGGGCAACCCAGGGACACCAGGGCCCCCCCAGGGACACCAAGGGGACAGCCAGGGCCCCCCCAGGGACACCCAGGGCACCCCCAGGGACACCTAGGGGACAGCCAGGGAACCCCAGGGACACCCTGTGCACCCCCAGGGACCCACAGGGCACCCCCAGGGACACCTAGGGGACAGCCAGGGCTCCCCCAGGGACACCTAGGGGACAGCCAAGGCCCCCCCAGGAACACCCAGGGCACCCCCAGGGACACCTAGGGGACAGCCAGGGCCCGCCCAGGGACACCCAGGGCACCCCCAGGGACACCTAGGGGACAGCCAGGGCCCCCCCAGGGACACCTAGGGGACAGACAGGGAACCCCAGGGACACCCTGTGCACGCCCAGGGACACCCAGGGCACACCCAGGGACACCTAGGGGACAGCCAGGGCACCCCCGGGACAGCGAGGGCACCCCCAGGGACACCTAGGGGACCTCCAGGGAACCCCAGGGACACGTACGGGACAGCCAGGGAACCGCACTGACACCCTGTGCACCCCCAGGGACACCCAGGGCCCCCTCAGGGACACCTAGGGGACAGCCAGGGAACCCCAGGGACACCCTGGGCACCCCCAGGGACACCTAGGGGACAGCCAGGGCCCCCCCAGGGACACCTAGGGGACAGCCAGGGCACTCCAGGGACAGCCAGGACACCCCCAGGGACACCTAGGGGACAGCCAGGGCACCCCCAGGGACACCAGGGCACCCCCAGGGCACCCCAGGGACCCACAGGGCACCCCCAGGGACACCTACGGGACAGCCAGGGAACCCCAGGGACACCCTGTGCACGCCCAGGGACACCCAAGGCACACCCAAGGACACCTAGGGGACAGCCAGGGCACCCTAGGGACACCGAGGGCACAGCCAGGGCACCCCCAGGGACACGGAGAGGACAGGCAGGGAACCCCCAGGGACACCTTGGGGACAGCCAGGGCACCCCAGGGACAGCGAGGGCACCCCCAGGGACACCCAGGGCACCCCCAGGGACACCTAGGGGACAGCCAGGGCACCCCGAGGGACAGGCAGGGCACCCCCAGGGACACCTAGAGGACAGCCAGGGCCCCCCCAGGGACACCCAGGGCAAGCCCAGGGACACCTAGGGGCCAGCCAGGGCACCCCCAGGGACACCTAGGGGACAGGCATGGAACCCCCAGGGACACCTAAGGGACAGGCAGGGCACCCCCAGGGACACCTAGGGGACAGCCAGGGCACCCCAGGCACACCCAGGGCAACCCCAGGGACACCTACGGGACAGCCAGGGCACCCCCAGGGACACGTAGGGGACAGCCAGGGCACCCCCAGGGACACCTAGGGGACAGGTATGGCACCTCCAGAGACCCCTAGGGGACCGCCAGGGCCCCCCCAGGGACACCAAGGGCACAGCCAGGGCACCCTAGGGACAGCCAGGGCACCCCCAGGGACACCTAGGGCACAGCCAGGGCACCCTAGGGACAGCCAGGGCAACCCCAGGGACACCTAGGGGACAGCCAGGGCACCCCACGGACTCCAAGGGGACAGCCAGGGCACCCCCAGGGACACCTAGGGGACAGCCAGGGCCCTCCCAGGGACACCTACGGGACAGCCAGGGAACCCCAGGGACACCATGTGCACGCCCAGGGACACCCAAGGCACACCCAAGGACACCTAGGGGACAGCCAGGGCACCCTAGGGACACCGAGGGCACAGCCAGGGCACCCCCAGGGACACGGAGAGGACAGGCAGGGCACCCCCAGGGACACCTTGGGGACAGCCAGGGCACCCCAGGGACAGCGAGGGCACCCCCAGGGACACCCAGGGCACCTCCAGGGACACCTAGGGGACAGCCAGGGCACCCCGAGGGACAGGCAGGGCACCCCCAGGGACACCTAGAGGACAGCCAGGGCCCCCCCAGGGACACCCAGGGCACCCCCAGGGACACCTAGGGGACAGCCAGGGCACCCCAGGCACACCCAGGGCAACCCCAGGGACACCCAGGGCACCTCCAGGGACACCTAGGGGACAGCCAGGGCACCCCGAGGGACAGGCAGGGCACCCCCAGGGACACCTAGAGGACAGCCAGGGCCCCCCCAGGGACACCCAGGGCACCCCCAGGGACACCTAGGGGACAGCCAGGGCACCCCAGGCACACCCAGGGCAAGCCCAGGGACACCTAGGGGCCAGCCAGGGCACCCCCAGGGACACCTAGGGGACAGCCAGGGCCCCCCCAAGGACACCTAGGGGAAAGGCAGGGCACCCCCAGGGACACCGAGGGGACAGCCAGGGCACCCCCAGGGACACGTAGAGGACAGCCAGGGCACCCTAGGGACAGCCAGGGCTCGCCCAGGGACACCAAGGGCATAGCCAGGGCACCCTAGGGACAGCCAGGGCACCCCCAGGGACACCGAGGGCACAGCCAGGGCACCCCCAGGGACACCTAGGGGACAGGCAGGGCACCCCCAGGGACACCTAGGGGACAGCAAGGGACACCTAGGGGACAGCCAGGGCACCCCCAGGGCCACGTAGGGGACCTCCAGGGCACCCCCAGGGACACCAAGGGAACAGCCAGGGACACCTAGGGGACAGCCAGGGCACCCCCAGGGCCACCTAGAGCATAGCCAGGGCACCCCAGAGACACCCAGGGCACCCCCAGGGACATCTAGGGGACAGCCAGGGCACCCTTAGAGACCCCTAGGGGACAGCCAGGGCACTCCCAGGGACACTCTGGGCACCCCAGGGACACCTTGGGGACAGTCAGGGCACCCTAGGGACACCCAGGGCACCCCCAGGGACACCTAGGGGACAGCCAGGGCACACTAGGGACAGCCAGGGCACCCCCAGGGACACCTAGGGCACCCCAGGGACACCTAGGGGACAGCCAGGGCACCCCAGGGACACGCAGGGAACCCCCAGGAACACCTAGGGGACAGCCAGGGCACCCCCAGGGACACCTAGGGGACAGCCAGGGCACCCCCAGGGACACCTAGGGCACCCCAGGGACACCTAGGGGACAGCCAGGGCACCCTAGGGACAGGCAGGGCACCCCCAGGGACACCTAGGGGACAGCCAGGGCCCCCCCAGGGACACGTAGGGGACAGCCAGGGCACCCCAGGGACACCCAGGGCACCCCCAGGGACACCTAGGGGACAGCCAGGGCACCCCCAGGGACACCCAGGGCACCCCCAGGGATACCAAGGGGACAGCCAGGGCACCCCCAGGGACACGTAGAGGACAGCCATGGCACCCCAGGGACAGCCAGGGCACCCCCAGGGACACCCAGGGCACCCCCAGGGACACGTAGGGGACAGCCAGGGCACCCCAGGGACACCAAGGGGACACGCAGGGCACCCCCAGGGACACCTAGGGGACAGCCAGGGCACCCTACGGACAGCCAGGGCACCCCCTGGGCGTCCTAGGGAACAGCCAGGGCACCCCAGGGACACGTAGGGGAAAGCCAGGGCACTCCAGGGACACCCAGGGCACCCCCAGGGACACCTAGGGGACAGCCAGGGCACCCCCAGGGACACCTAGAGAACAGCCAGGGCACCCTAGGGACAGCCAGGGCACCCCCAGGGACACCGAGGGCACAGCCAGGGCACCCCCAGGGACACCTAGGGGACAGGCATGGCACCCCCAGAGACTCCTAGGGGACAGCCAGGGCACCCCCAGGGACACCTAGAGAACAGCCAGGGCACCCTAGGGACAGCCAGGGCACCCCCAGGGACACCGAGGGCATAGCCAGGGCACCCTAGGGACACCATGGGCACCCCCAGGGACACCTAGGGCACAACCAGGGCACCCTAGGGACAGACAGGGCAGCCTCAGGGACACCGAGGGCACAGACAGGGCACCACCAGGGACACCAAGGGAACAGCCAGGGAACTCCAGGAACAGCCAGGGTACCCCCAGGAACACCTAAGGGACACGCTGGGCACCCCCAGGGACACCAAGAGGACCCCCAGGGACACCTAGGGGACAGCCAGGGCACCCCAGGGACAGCGAGGGCTCCCCCAGGGACACCTAGGGGACAGCCAGGGCACCCCAGGGACACTCAGGGACCCCAGGGAAACCTAGGGGACAGCCAGGGAACCCCAGGGACACGTACGGGACAGCCAGGGAACCCCACTGACACCCTGTGCACCCCTAGGGACACCCAGGGCCCCCCCAGGGACACCTAGGGGACAGCCAGGGAACCCCAGGGACACCCAGGGCACCCCCAGGGACACCTAGGGGACCTCCAGGGAACCCCAGAAACACCCTGTGCACCCCCAGGGACATCCAGGGCACCCCCAGGGACACCTACGGGACAGCCAGGGCACGCCAGGGACACCCTGGGCACCCCCAGGGACACCCAGGGCCCCCCCAGGGACACCTAGGGCACAGCCAGGGCACCCTAGGGACAGCCAGGGCACCCCCAGGGACACCAAGGGCACAGCCAGGGCACCCTAGGGACAGCCAGGGCACCCCCAGGACACCTAGGGCACAGCCAGGGCACCCTAGGGACAGCAAGGGCACCCCCAGGGACACCTAGGGGACAGGCAGGGCACCACCAGGGACACCTCGGGGACAGCAAAGGCACCCCCAGGGCCACGTAGGGGACCTCCAGGGCACCCCCAGGGACACCAAGGGAACAGCCAGGGACACCTAGGGGACAGCCAGGGCACCCCCAGGGCCACCTAGAGCATAGCCAGGGCACCCCAGGGACACCCAGGGCACCCCCAGGGACACCTAGGGGACAGCCAGGGCACCCCCAGAGACCCCTAGGGGACAGCCAGGGCACTCCCTGGGACACTCTGGGCACCCCCAGGGACACCTTGGGGACAGTCAGGGCACCCTAGGGACACCCAGGGCACCCCCAGAGACACCTAGGGGACAGCCAGGGCACACTAGGGACAGCCAGGGCACCCCCAGGGACACCTAGGGCACCCCAGGGACACCTAGGGGACAGCCAGGGCACCCCAGGGACACGCAGGGAACCCCCAGAAACACCTAGGGGACAGCCAGGGCACCCCCAGGGACACGTAGGGGACAGCCAGGGCACCCTAGGGACAGGCAGGGCACCCCCAGGGACACCTAGGGGACAGCCAGGGCCCCCCAGGGACACCTAGGGGACAGCCAGGGCATCCCAGGGACACCCAGGGAACCCCCAGGGACACCGAGGGGACAGCCAGGGCACCCTAGGGACAGCCATGGCACCCTAGGGACAGCCAGGGCACCCCCAGAGACACCGAGGGCACAGCCAGGGCACCCTAGGGACAGCCAGGGCACCCCCAGGGACACCTAGGGGACAGGCAGGGTACCCCCAGGGACACTGACGGGACAGCCAGGGCACCCCCAGAGACCCCTAGGGGTCAGCCAGGGACCCCCTAGGGACACTCTGGGCACCCCAAGGGACACCTTGGGGTCAGCCAGGGCACCCCAGGGACACCCAGGGCACCCCCAGGGACACAGAGGGGACAGCCAGGGCACCCCCAGGGACACCTAGGGCAAGGCAGGACACCCCCAGGGACACCTAGGGGACAGCCAGGGCACCTCCAGGGACAGCCAGGGTACCCCCAGGGACACCTTGGGACAGTCAAGGCACCCCAGGGACACCTAAGGGACAGCCAGGGACACCTAGGGACAGCCAGGGCGCCTCGAGGGACACCTAAGTGACAGCCAGGGCACCCCAGGGACATCGAGGGACAGCCAGGAACCCCCTGGGACAGCCAGCTCACCCCCACGGCCGCCTCCACCTCCAGGAGCTATCAAAACCCTCCTCAGGTTCTTTGATGCCTCAAATGGGCCGCCCAAACCTCCCGAATACCCCCTAAAGCACCCAAAACAGCCCCCAGGACTCCCCCCAGACCCCCCACAACCCAAAAACCCCCTCCACGACAACTCAGGACCCCCAGGATCCCCCCAAATCCGCGCCCCCCTCACCCTGAGGTCCCGTTTGAGCCGCTCCACGTTGCGGACAGGCACCAGCTCATCAAGCCCCAAGCACCAACACCTGCGGGACTGGGATGGACTGAGAACACTGGGAGGGTGACCAGAGAAACCTGGGATGGACAAAGAGTGGACTGGGATGAACTGGGATGAACTGGCAGGCGTGTGGGGGTCCATGGTGGCCACTCGGTGCCTTACTGGTCTATACTGGGATGGGTCGGATGGCCCCAGGGGAGGGGGTGAGGCCACATTGGTCCAGACTGGGAGGGGAGTCACCATGGCGCCGGAGGTGGAGTCGAGGATACGAGCGAGGCAGGGACACCTAGGGGACAGCCAGGGCAACCCAGGGACACCAGGGCCCCCCCAGGGACACCAAGGGGACAGCCAGGGCCCCCCCAGGGACACCCAGGGCACCCCCAGGGACACCTAGGGGACAGCCAGGGAACCCCAGGGACACCCTGTGCACCCCCAGGGACCCACAGGGCACCCCCAGGGACACCTAGGGGACAGCCAGGGCTCCCCCAGGGACACCTAGGGGACAGCCAAGGCCCCCCCAGGAACACCCAGGGCACCCCCAGGGACACCTAGGGGACAGCCAGGGCCCGCCCAGGGACACCCAGGGCACCCCCAGGGACACCTAGGGGACAGCCAGGGCCCCCCCAGGGACACCTAGGGGACAGACAGGGAACCCCAGGGACACCCTGTGCACGCCCAGGGACACCCAGGGCACACCCAGGGACACCTAGGGGACAGCCAGGGCACCCCCGGGACAGCGAGGGCACCCCCAGGGACACCTAGGGGACCTCCAGGGAACCCCAGGGACACGTACGGGACAGCCAGGGAACCGCACTGACACCCTGTGCACCCCCAGGGACACCCAGGGCCCCCTCAGGGACACCTAGGGGACAGCCAGGGAACCCCAGGGACACCCTGGGCACCCCCAGGGACACCTAGGGGACAGCCAGGGCCCCCCCAGGGACACCTAGGGGACAGCCAGGGCACTCCAGGGACAGCCAGGACACCCCCAGGGACACCTAGGGGACAGCCAGGGCACCCCCAGGGACACCAGGGCACCCCCAGGGCACCCCAGGGACCCACAGGGCACCCCCAGGGACACCTACGGGACAGCCAGGGAACCCCAGGGACACCCTGTGCACGCCCAGGGACACCCAAGGCACACCCAAGGACACCTAGGGGACAGCCAGGGCACCCTAGGGACACCGAGGGCACAGCCAGGGCACCCCCAGGGACACGGAGAGGACAGGCAGGGAACCCCCAGGGACACCTTGGGGACAGCCAGGGCACCCCAGGGACAGCGAGGGCACCCCCAGGGACACCCAGGGCACCCCCAGGGACACCTAGGGGACAGCCAGGGCACCCCGAGGGACAGGCAGGGCACCCCCAGGGACACCTAGAGGACAGCCAGGGCCCCCCCAGGGACACCCAGGGCAAGCCCAGGGACACCTAGGGGCCAGCCAGGGCACCCCCAGGGACACCTAGGGGACAGGCATGGAACCCCCAGGGACACCTAAGGGACAGGCAGGGCACCCCCAGGGACACCTAGGGGACAGCCAGGGCACCCCAGGCACACCCAGGGCAACCCCAGGGACACCTACGGGACAGCCAGGGCACCCCCAGGGACACGTAGGGGACAGCCAGGGCACCCCCAGGGACACCTAGGGGACAGGTATGGCACCTCCAGAGACCCCTAGGGGACCGCCAGGGCCCCCCCAGGGACACCAAGGGCACAGCCAGGGCACCCTAGGGACAGCCAGGGCACCCCCAGGGACACCTAGGGCACAGCCAGGGCACCCTAGGGACAGCCAGGGCAACCCCAGGGACACCTAGGGGACAGCCAGGGCACCCCACGGACTCCAAGGGGACAGCCAGGGCACCCCCAGGGACACCTAGGGGAAAGCCAGGGCCCTCCCAGGGACACCTACGGGACAGCCAGGGAACCCCAGGGACACCCTGTGCACGCCCAGGGACACCCAAGGCACACCCAAGGACACCTAGGGGACAGCCAGGGCACCCTAGGGACACCGAGGGCACAGCCAGGGCACCCCCAGGGACACGGAGAGGACAGGCAGGGCACCCCCAGGGACACCTTGGGGACAGCCAGGGCACCCCAGGGACAGCGAGGGCACCCCCAGGGACACCCAGGGCACCTCCAGGGACACCTAGGGGACAGCCAGGGCACCCCGAGGGACAGGCAGGGCACCCCCAGGGACACCTAGAGGACAGCCAGGGCCCCCCCAGGGACACCCAGGGCACCCCCAGGGACACCTAGGGGACAGCCAGGGCACCCCAGGCACACCCAGGGCAACCCCAGGGACACCCAGGGCACCTCCAGGGACACCTAGGGGACAGCCAGGGCACCCCGAGGGACAGGCAGGGCACCCCCAGGGACACCTAGAGGACAGCCAGGGCCCCCCCAGGGACACCCAGGGCACCCCCAGGGACACCTAGGGGACAGCCAGGGCACCCCAGGCACACCCAGGGCAAGCCCAGGGACACCTAGGGGCCAGCCAGGGCACCCCCAGGGACACCTAGGGGACAGCCAGGGCCCCCCCAAGGACACCTAGGGGAAAGGCAGGGCACCCCCAGGGACACCGAGGGGACAGCCAGGGCACCCCCAGGGACACGTAGAGGACAGCCAGGGCACCCTAGGGACAGCCAGGGCCCGCCCAGGGACACCAAGGGCATAGCCAGGGCACCCTAGGGACAGCCAGGGCACCCCCAGGGACACCGAGGGCACAGCCAGGGCACCCCCAGGGACACCTAGGGGACAGGCAGGGCACCCCCAGGGACACCTAGGGGACAGCAAGGGACACCTAGGGGACAGCCAGGGCACCCCCAGGGCCACGTAGGGGACCTCCAGGGCACCCCCAGGGACACCAAGGGAACAGCCAGGGACACCTAGGGGACAGCCAGGGCACCCCCAGGGCCACCTAGAGCATAGCCAGGGCACCCCAGAGACACCCAGGGCACCCCCAGGGACATCTAGGGGACAGCCAGGGCACCCTTAGAGACCCCTAGGGGACAGCCAGGGCACTCCCAGGGACACTCTGGGCACCCCAGGGACACCTTGGGGACAGTCAGGGCACCCTAGGGACACCCAGGGCACCCCCAGGGACACCTAGGGGACAGCCAGGGCACACTAGGGACAGCCAGGGCACCCCCAGGGACACCTAGGGCACCCCAGGGACACCTAGGGGACAGCCAGGGCACCCCAGGGACACGCAGGGAACCCCCAGGAACACCTAGGGGACAGCCAGGGCACCCCCAGGGACACCTAGGGGACAGCCAGGGCACCCCCAGGGACACCTAGGGCACCCCAGGGACACCTAGGGGACAGCCAGGGCACCCTAGGGACAGGCAGGGCACCCCCAGGGACACCTAGGGGACAGCCAGGGCCCCCCCAGGGACACGTAGGGGACAGCCAGGGCACCCCAGGGACACCCAGGGCACCCCCAGGGACACCTAGGGGACAGCCAGGGCACCCCCAGGGACACGTAGCGGACAGCCAGGGCACCCTAGGGACAGGCAGGGCACCCCCAGGAACACCTAGGGGACAGCCAGGGAACCCCAGGGACGCCCTGTGTACCCCCAGGTACACCCATAGCACCCCCAGGGACACCTAGGGGACAGCCAGGGCCCCCCCAGGGACACCTAGGGGACAGCCAGGGAACCCCAGGGACACCCTGTGCACGCCCAGGGACACCCAAGGCACACCCAGGGACACCTAGGGGACAGCCAGGGCACCCTATGGACACCGAGGGCACAGCCAGGGCACCCCCAGGGACACGGAGAGGACAGCCAGGGCACCCCGAGGGACAGGCAGGGCACCCCCAGGGACACCAAAGGACAGCCAGGGCACCCCAGGCACACCCAGGGCAACCCCAGGGACACCTAGGGGACAGCCAGGGCACCCCCAGAGACACCTAGGGGACAGGCATGGAACCCCCAGGGACACCTAAGGGACAGGCAGGGCACCCCCAGGGACACCTAGGGGACAGTCAGGGCCCCCCCAAGGACACCTAGGGGAAAGGCAGGGCACCCCCAGGGACACCGAGGGGACAGCCAGGGCACCCCCAGGGACACGTAGAGGACAGCCATGGCACCCCAGGGACAGCCAGGGCACCCCCAGGGACACCCAGGGCACCCCAAGGGACACGTAGGGGACAGCCAGGGCACCCCAGGGACACCGAGGGGACACGCAGGGCACCCCCAGGGACACCTAGGGGACAGCCAGGGCACCCTACGGACAGCCAGGGCACCCCCTGGGCCTCCTAGGGAACAGCCAGGGCACTCCCTGGGACACTCTGGGCACCCCCAGGGACACCTTGGGGACAGTCAGGGCACCCTAGGGACACCCAGGGCACCCCCAGAGACACCTAGGGGACAGCCAGGGCACACTAGGGACAGCCAGGGCACCCCCAGGGACACCTAGGGCACCCCAGGGACACCTAGGGGACAGCCAGGGCACCCCAGGGACACGCAGGGAACCCCCAGGAACACCTAGGGGACCCAGCCAGGGCACCCCCAGGGACACGTAGGGGACAGCCAGGGCACCCTAGGGACAGGCAGGGCACCCCCAGGGACACCTAGGGGACAGCCAGGGCCCCCCAGGGACACCTAGGGGACAGCCAGGCCATCCCAGGGACACCCAGGGAACCCCCAGGGACACCGAGGGGACAGCCAGGGCACCCTAGGGACAGCCATGGCACCCTAGGGACAGCCAGGGCACCCCCAGAGACACCGAGGGCACAGCCAGGGCACCCTAGGGACAGCCAGGGCACCCCCAGGGACACCTAGGGGACAGGCAGGGTACCCCCAGGGACACTGACGGGACAGCCAGGGCACCCCCAGAGACCCCTAGGGGTCAGCCAGGGACCCCCTAGGGACACTCTGGGCACCCCAAGGGACACCTTGGGGTCAGCCAGGGCACCCCAGGGACACCCAGGGCACCCCCAGGGACACAGAGGGGACAGCCAGGGCACCCCCAGGGACACCTAGGGGCAAGGCAGGACACCCCCAGGGACACCTAGGGGACAGCCAGGGCACCTCCAGGGACAGCCAGGGTACCCCCCAGGGACACCTTGGGACAGTCAGGGCACCCCAGGGACACCTAAGGGACAGCCAGGGACACCTAGGGACAGCCAGGGCGCCCCGAGGGATACCTAAGTGACAGCCAGGGCACCCCAGGGACATCGAGGGACAGCCAGGAACCCCCTGGGACAGCCAGCTCACCCCCACGGCCGCCTCCACCTCCAGGAGCTATCAAAACCCTCCTCAGGTTCTTTGATGCCTCAAATGGGCCGCCCAAACCTCCCGAATACCCCCTAAAGCACCCAAAACAGCCCCCAGGACTCCCCCCAGACCCCCCACAACCCAAAAACCCCCTCCACGACAACTCAGGACCCCCAGGATCCCCCCAAATCCACGCCCCCCTCACCCTGAGGTCCCGTTTGAGCCGCTCCACGTTGCGGACAGGCACCAGCTCATCAAGCCCCAAGCACCAACACCTGCGGGACTGGGATGGACTGAGAGCACTGGGAGGGTGACCAGAGAAACCTGGGATGGACAAAGAGTGGACTGGGATGAACTGGGATGAACTGGCAGGCGTGTGGGGGTCCATGGTGGCCACTCGGTGCCTTACTGGTCTATACTGGGATGGGTCGGATGGCCCCAGGGGAGGGGGTGAGGCCACATGGTCCAGACGGGGGAGGGGAGTCACCATGGCGCCGGAGGCGGAGTCGAGGATACGAGCGAGGCAGGGACACCTAGGAGACAGCCAGGGCAACCCAGGGACACCAGGGCCCCCCCAGGGACACCAAGGGGACAGCCAGGGCCCCCCCAAGGACACCTAGGGGAAAGGCAGGGCACCCCCAGGGACACCGAGGGGACAGCCAGGGCACCCCCAGGGACACGTAGAGGACAGCCATGGCACCCCAGGGACAGCCAGGGCACCACCAGGGACACCAGGGCACCCCAGGGACACGTAGGGGAAAGCCAGGGCACTCCAGGGACACCCAGGGCACCCCCAGGGACACCTAGAGGACAGCCAGGGCACCCCCAGGGACACCTAGAGAACAGCCAGGGCACCCTAGGGACAGCCAGGGCACCCCCAGGGACACCGAGGGCACAGCCAGGGCACCCCCAGGGACACCTAGGGGACAGGCATGGCAGCCCCAGAGACTCCTAGGGGACAGCCAGGGGCCCGCCCAGGGGACACCAAGGGCATAGCCAGGGCACCCTAGGGACACCATGGGCACCCCCAGGGACACCTAGGGCACAACCAGGGCACCCTAGGGGACAGAACAGGGCAGCCTCAGGGACACCGAGGGCACAGACAGGGCACCACCAGGGACACCAAGGGAACAGCCAGGGAACTCCAGGAACAGCCAGGGTACCCCCAGGAACACCTAAGGGACACGCTGGGCACCCCCAGGGACACCAAGAGGACCCCCAGGGACACCTAGGGGACAGCCAGGGCACCCCAGGGACAGCGAGGGCTCCCTCAGGGACACCTAGGGGACAGCCAGGGCACCCCAGGGACACTCAGGGACCCCAGGGAAACCTAGGGGACAGCCAGGGAACCCCAGGGACACGTACGGGACAGCCAGGGAACCCCACTGACACCCTGTGCACCCCTAGGGACACCCAGGGCCCCCCCAGGGACACCTAGGGGACAGCCAGGGAACCCCAGGGACACCCAGGGCACCCCCAGGGACACCTAGGGGACCTCCAGGGAACCCCAGTGACACCCTGTGCACCTCCAGGGACATCCAGGGCACCCCCAGGGACACCTACGGGACAGCCAGGGCACGCCAGGGACACCCTGAGCACCCCCAGGGACACCCAGGGCCCCCCCAGGGACACCTAGGGCACAGCCAGGGCACCCTAGGGACAGCCAGGGCACCCCCAGGGACACCAAGGGCACAGCCAGGGCACCCTAGGGACAGCCAGGGCACCCCCAGGGACACCTAGGGGACAGGCAGGGCACCCCCAGGGACACCTCGGGGACAGCAAAGGCACCCCCAGGGCCACGTAGGGGACCTCCAGGGCATCCCCAGGGACACCAAGGGAACAGCCAGGGACACCTAGGGGACAGCCAGGGCACCCCCAGGGCCACCTAGAGCATAGCCAGGGCACCCCAGGGACACCCAGGGCACCCCCAGGGACACCTAGGGGACAGCCAGGGCACCCCCAGAGACCCCTAGGGGACAGCCAGGGCACTCCCTGGGACACTCTGGGCACCCCCAGGGACACCTTGGGGACAGTCAGGGCACCCTAGGGACACCCAGGGCACCCCCAGAGACACCTAGGGGACAGCCAGGGCACACTAGGGACAGCCAGGGCACCCCCAGGGACACCTAGGGCACCCCAGGGACACCTAGGGGACAGCCAGGGCACCCCAGGGACACGCAGGGAACCCCCAGGAACACCTAGGGGACAGCCAGGGCACCCCCAGGGACACGTAGGGGACAGCCAGGGCACCCTAGGGACAGGCAGGGCACCCCCAGGGACACCTAGGGGACAGCCAGGGCCCCCCAGGGACACCTAGGGGACAGCCAGGGCATCCCAGGGACACCCAGGGAACCCCCAGGGACACCGAGGGGACAGCCAGGGCACCCTAGGGACAGCCATGGCACCCTAGGGACAGCCAGGGCACCCCCAGAGACACCGAGGGGACAGGAAGGGTACCCCCAGGGACACTGACGGGACAGCCAGGGCACCCCCAGAGACCCCTAGGGGTCAGCCAGGGACCCTCTAGGGACACTCTGGGCACCCCAAGGGACACCTTGGGGTCAGCCAGGGCACCCCAGGGACACCCAGGGCACCCCCAGGGACACAGAGGGGACAGCCAGGGCACCCCCAGGGACACCTAGGGCAAGGCAGGACACCCCCCGGGACACCTAGGGGGACAGCCAGGGCACCTCCAGGGACAGCCAGGGTACCCCCAGGGACACCTTGGGACAGTCAGGGCACCCCAGGGACACCTAAGGGACAGCCAGGGCACCCTAGGGACAGCCAGGGCGCCCCGAGGGACACCTAAGTGACAGCCAGGGCACCCCAGGGACATCGAGGGACAGCCAGGAACCCCCTGGGACAGCCAGCTCACCCCCACGGCCGCCTCCACCTCCAGGAGCTATCAAAACCCTCCTCAGGTTCTTTGATGCCTCAAATGGGCCGCCCAAACCTCCCGAATACCCCCTAAAGCACCCAAAACAGCCCCCAGGACTCCCCCCA
>NW_027095336.1:0-23085 GCF_029207755.1 Chamaea fasciata | reverse complement strand
CCAGCAGGCACCCCCAGGGACACCTAGGGGACAGCCAGGGCACCCCCAGGGACACTGACGAGACAGCCAGGGCACCCCAGGGACACCTAGGGGACAGTCAGGGCACCCCAGGGACACCCAGGGCACCCCCAGGGACACCTAGGGGACAGCCTGGGTACCCCCAGGGACAGCCAGGGCACCCCCCAAGGACACCTAGGGGACAGGCAGGGCACCCCCAGGGACACGTACGGGACAGCCAGGGCACCATAGGGACAGCCAGGGCACCCCCAAGGACACCTAAGGGACAGGCAGGGCACCCCCAGCGACACCGAGGGGACAGCCAGGGCACCATAGGGACAGCCAGGGCAGCCTCAGGGACACCTAGGGGACAGCCAGAGCACCCCAAGGACAGCCAGGGCACCCCCAGGGACACGTAGGGGACAGCCAGGGAACCCCAGGGACACCCTGTGCACCCCAGGGACACGTAGGGGAAAGGCAGGGCACCCCCAGGGACACCTAGAGGACAGCCAGGGCACCCCAGGGACAGCGAGGGCACCCACAGGGACACGTAGGGGACAGCCAGGGCACACCCAGGGACACGTAGGGCAAAGCCAGGGCACCCTAGGGACAGCCAGGGCACCCCCAGGGACACCTAGAGGACAGCCAGGGCACTCCCAGGGACAGCCAGGGCACCCCCAGGGACACTGTCGAGACAGCCAGGGCACCCCATGGACACCTAGGGGGACAGCCAGGGCACCCACAAGAGCAGCCAGGGCACTTCAAGGGACACCCAGGGCACCCCCAGGGACACCTAGGGGACAGCCGGGGCACCCCCAGGGACACGTAGGGGACAGCCAGGGCACTCCAGGGACAGCCAGGGCACCCCCAGGGACACGTAGGGGACAGCCAGGGCACCCCAGAGACAGCCAGGGCACCCCCAGGGACACGTAGGGGAAAGGCAGGGCACCTCCATGGACACCTAGAGGACACCCTGGGCTCCCCCAGGGACACCCAGGAAACAGCCAGGGCACCCCAGGGCACCCCAGGGACACCCAGGGCACCCCCAGGGACACCTAGGAAACAGCCAGGGCCCCCCCCAGGGACACCTAGGGGACAGCCAGGGCACCCCAGCGACACCCAGGGCACCCCCAGGGACACCTAGGGGACCTCCAGGGCACCCCCCAGGGACACGTACGGGACAGCCAGGGAACCCCAGGGACACCTAGGGGACAGCAAGGGAACCCCAGGGACACCTAGGGGACAGCCAGGGAACCCCAGGGACAGCCAGGGCACCCCCAGGGACACCTAGGGGACAGCCAGGGCCCCCCCAGGGACACCTAGGGGACAGCCAGGGCAACCCCAGGGACACCCTGTGCACCCCCAGGGACACCCAGGGCACCCCCAGAGACAGCGAGGGCACAGCCAGGGTACCCCCAGGGACACCTAGGGGACAGCCAGGGCACTCCAGGGACAGCCAGGGCACCCCCAGGGAAACCTAGGGGACAGCCAGGGCACCCTAGGGACAGCCAGGGCACCCTCAGCGACACCAATGGGACAGCCAGGGCATCCCCAGGGACACCAAGGGGACATCCAGAGCACCCCAGGGACAGCCAGGGCACCCCCAGGGACACCTAGGGGATCGCAAGGGCACCCCCAGGGACACCAAGGGGACATCCAGAGCACCCCAGGGACAGCCAGGGCACCCCCAGGGACACCTAGGGGACAGCCAGGGCACCCCCAGGGACACTGACGAGACAGCCAGGGCACCCCAGGGACACCTAGGGGACAGTCAGGGCACCCCAGGGACACCCAGGGCACCCCCAGGGACACCTAGGGGACAGCCTGGGTACCCCCAGGGACAGCCAGGGCACCCCCAAGGACACCTAGGGGACAGACAGGGCACCCCCAGGGACACGTACGGGACAGCCAGGGCACCATAGGGACAGCCAGGGCACCCCCAAGGACGCCTAAGGGACAGGCAGGGCACCCCCCAGCGACACCGAGGGGACAGCCAGGGCACCACAGGGACAGCCAGGGCACCCTCAGGGACACCTAGGGGACAGCCAGAGCACCCCAAGGACAGCCAGGGCACCCCCAGGGACACGTAGGGGACAGCCAGGGAACCCCAGGGACACCCTGTGCACCCCCAGGGACACGTAGGGGAAAGGCAGGGCAGCCCCAGGGACACCTAGAGGACAGCCAGGGCACCCCAGGGACAGCGAGGGCACCCACAGGGACACGTAAAGGACAGGCAGGGCACCGCCAGCGACACCTAGAGGACACCCTGGGCTCCCCCAGGGACACCTAGGGGAAAGCCAGGGCACCCCAGGGCACCCCAGGGACACCCTTGGCACCCCCAGGGACACTTAGGGGACCTCCAGGGCACCCCCAGGGACACGTTCGGGACAGCCAGGGAACCCCAGGGACACCCTGTGCACCCCCCAGGGACAGCCAGGGCACCCCCAAGGACACCTAGGGGACAGCCAGGGAACCCCAGGGACACCCTGTGCACCCCCAGGGACACCAAGGGGACCTCCAGGGCACCCCCAGGGACACGTACGGGACAGCCAGGGAACCCCAGGGACACCCTGTGCACCCCCAGGGACACCCAGGGCCCCCGCAGGGACACCTAGGGGACAGCCAGGGCACCCTGGGGACAGCCAGGGTACCCCCAGGGACACGTAGGGGACAGGCAGGGCACCCCAGGGACACCTAGGGGACAGCCAGGGCACCCCCAGGGACAGCCAGGGCACCCCCACGGACACTGACGAGACAGCCAGGGCACCCCAGGGACACCTAGGGGACAGCCAGGGCACCCACGGAGCAGCCTCGGCACTTACAGGGACACATAGGAGACAGCCAGGGCCCCCCCAGGGTCACCTAGGGGACAGTCAGGGCACCCCCAGGGACACCCAGGGCACCCCCAGGGACACCTAGGGGACAGCCGGGGCACCCCCAGGGACACGTAGGGGACAGTCAGGGCACTCCAGGGACAGCCAGGGCACCTCCAAGGACACGTAGGGGACAGCCAGGGCCCCCCCAGGGACACCTAGGGGACAGCCAGGGCACCCACAAGAGCAGCCAGGGCACTTCCAGGGACACCCAGGGCACCCCCAGGGACACCTAGGGGACAGCCGGGGCACCCCCAGGGACAAGTAGGGGACAGCCAGGGCACTCCAGGGACAGCCAGGGCACCCCCAGGGACACGTAGGGGACAGCCAGGGCACCCCAGAGACAGCCAGGGCACCCCCAGGGACACGTAGGGGAAAGGCAGGGCACCTCCATGGACACCTAGAGGACACCCTGGGCTCCCCCAGGGACACCTAGGGGACAGCCAGGGCACCCCAGGGCACCCCAGGGACACCCACGGCACCCCCAGGGACACCTAGGAGACAGCCAGGGCCCCCCCAGGGACACCTAGGGGACAGCCAGGGCACCCCAGCGACACCCAGGGCACCCCCAGGGACACGTACGGGACAGCCAGGGAACCCCAGGGACACCTAGGGGACAGCCAGGGAACCCCAGGGACACCTAGGGGACAGCCAGGGAACCCCAGGGACAGCCAGGGCACCCCCAGGGACACCTAGGGGACAGCCAGGGCCCCCCCAGGGACACCTAGGGGACAGCCAGGGAACCCCAGGGACACCCTGTGCACCCCCAGGGACACCCAGGGCACCCCCAGAGACAGCGAGGGCACAGCCAGGGCACCCCCAGGGGACACCTAGGGGACAGCCAGGGCACCCCCAGGGACACCTAGGGGACAGCCAGGGCACTCCAGGGACAGCCAGGCCACGCCCAGGGAAACCTAGGGGACAGCCAGGGCACCCCGAGGGACACCAGCGCACCCCCAGGGACACCTAGGTGACAGCCAGGGCACCCTCAGCGACACCAAGGGGACAGCCAGGGCACCCCCAGGGGACACCAAGGGGACATCCAGAGCACCCCAGGGACAGCCAGGTCACCCCCAGGGACACCTAGGGGATCGCAAGGGCACCCCCAGGGACACCAAGGGGACATCCAGAGCACCCCAGGGACAGTCAGGGCACCCCCAGGGACACCTAGGGGACAGCCAGGGCACCCCCAGGGACACTGACGAGACAGCCAGGGCACCCCAGGGACACCTAGGGGGACAGTCAGGGCACCCCAGGGACACCCAGGGCACCCCCAGGGACACCTAGGGGACAGCCTGGGTACCCCCAGGGACAGCCAGGGCACCCCCAAGGACACCTAGGGGACAGGCAGGGCACCCCCAGGGACACGTACGGGACAGCCAGGGCACCATAGGGACAGCCAGGGCACCCCCAAGGACACCTAAGGGACAGGCAGGGCACCCCCAGCGACACCGAGGGGGACAGCCAGGGCACCATAGGGACAGCCAGGGCACCCTCAGGGACACCTAGGGGACAGCCAGAGCACCCCAAGGACAGCCAGGGCACCCCCAGGGACACGTAGGGGACAGCCAGGGAACCCCAGGGACACCCTGTGCACCCCCAGGGACACGTAGGGGAAAGGCAGGGCACCCCCAGGGACACCTAGAGGACAGCCAGGGCACCCCAGGGACAGCGAGGGCACCCACAGGGACACGTAGGGGACAGCCAGGGCACACCCAGGGACACGTAGGGCAAAGCCAGGGCACCCTAGGGACAGCCAGGGCACCCCCAGGGACACCTAGAGGACAGCCAGGGCACTCCCAGGGACAGCCAGGGCACCCCCAGGGACACTGTCGAGACAGCCAGGGCACCCCATGGACACCTAGGGGACAGCCAGGGCACCCACAAGAGCAGCCAGGGCACTTCAAGGGACACCCAGGGCAACCCCAGGGACACCTAGGGGACAGCCGGGGCACCCCCAGGGACACGTAGGGGACAGCCAGGGCACTCCAGGGACAGCCAGGGCACCCCCATGGATACGAAGGGGACAGCCAGGGCACCCCAGAGACAGCCAGGGCACCCCCAGGGACACGTAGGGGAAAGGCAGGGCACCTCCATGGACACCTAGAGGACACCCTGGGCTCCCCCAGGGACACCTAGGGGACAGCCAGGGCACCCCAGGGCACGCCAGGGACACCCAGGGCACCCCCAGGGACACCTAGGAAACAGCCAGGGCCCCCCCAGGGACACCTAGGGGACAGCCAGGGCACCCCAGCGACACCCAGGGCACCCCCAGGGACACCTAGGGGACCTCCAGGGCACCCCCAGGGACACGTACGGGATAGCCAGGGAACCCCAGGGACACCTAGGGGACAGCCAGGGAACCCCAGGGACACCTAGGGGACAGCCAGGGAACCCCAGGGACAGCCAGGGCACCCCCAGGGACACCTAGGGGACAGCCAGGGCCCCCCCAGGGACACCTAGGGGACAGCCAGGGAACCCCAGGGACACCCTGTGCACCCCCAGGGACACCCAGGGCACCCCCAGAGACAGCGAGGGCACAGCCAGGGCACCCCCAGGGACACCTAGGGGACAGCCAGGGCACTCCAGGGACAGCCAGGGCACCCCCAGGGAAACCTCGGGGACAGCCAGGGCACCCCGAGGGAAACCAGCGCACCCCCAGGGACACCTAGGTGACAGCCAGGGCACCCTAGGGACAGCCAGGGCACCCTCAGCGACACCAAGGGGACAGCCAGGGCACCCCCAGCGACACCAAGGGGACATCCAGAGCACCCCAGGGACAGCCAGGGCACCCCCAGGGACACCTAGGGGATCGCAAGGGCACCCCCAGGGACACCAAGGGGACATCCAGAGCACCCCAGGGACAGCCAGGGCACCCCCAGGGACACCTAGGGGACAGCCAGGGCACCCCCAGGGACACTGACGAGACAGCCAGGGCACCCCAGGGACACCTAGGGGACAGTCAGGGCACCCCAGGGACACCCAGGGCACCCCCAGGGACACCTAGGGGACAGCCTGGGTACCCACAGGGACAGCCAGGGCACCCCCAAGGACACCTAGGGGACAGGCAGGGCACCCCCAGGGACACGAACGGGACAGCCAGGGCACCATAGGGACAGCCAGGGCACCCCCAAGGACACCTAAGGGACAGGCAGGGCACCCCCAGCGACACCGAGGGGACAGCCAGGGCACCATAGGGACAGCCAGGGCACCCTCAGGGACACCTAGGGGACAGCCAGAGCACCCCAAGGACAGCCAGGGCACCCCCAGGGACACGTAGGGGACAGCCAGGGAACCCCAGGGACACCCTGTGCACCCCCAGGGACACGTAGGGGAAAGGCAGGGCACCCCCAGGGACACCTAGAGGACAGCCAGGGCACCCCAGGGACAGCGAGGGCACCCACAGGGACACGTAAAGGACAGGCAGGGCACCGCCAGCGACACCTAGAGGACACCCTGGGCTCCCCCAGGGACACCTAGGGGAAAGCCAGGGCACCCCAGGGCACCCCAGGGACACCCTTGGCACCCCCAGGGAAACCTAGGGGACAGCCAGGGAACCCCAGGGACACCCTGTGCACGCCCAGGGACACCAAGGGGACCTCCAGGGCACCTACAGGGACACGTACGGGACAGCCAGGGAACCCCAGGGACACCCTGTGCACCCCCAGGGACACCCAGGGCCCCCGCAGGGACACCTAGGGGACAGCCAGGGCACCCTAGGGACAGCCAGGGTACCCCCAGGGACACGTAGGGGACAGGCAGGGCACCCCAGGGACACCTAGGGGACAGCCAGGGCACCCACAGGAGCAGCCTCGGCACTTACAGGGACACCTAGGAGACAGCCAGGGCCCCCCCAGGGTCACCTAGGGGACAGTCAGGGCACCCCCAGGGACACCCAGGGCACCCCCAGGGACACCTAGGGGACAGCCGGGGCACCCCCAGGGACACGTAGGGGACAGCCAGGGCACTCCAGGGACAGCCAGGGTACCCCCAGGGACACGTAGGGGACAGCCAGGGCCCCCCCAGGGACACCTAGGGGACAGCCAGGGCTCCTCAGAGACACCCAGGGCACACCCAGGGACACCTAAGGGACAGCCAGGGCACCCTAGGGACAGCCAGGGCATTCCCAGAGATACCGAGGGCACAGCCAGGGCACCCTAGGGACAGCCAGGGCACCCCCTAGGACACTTAGGGGACAGGCAGGGCACCCCCAGGGACCCCTAGAGGACATCCAGGGCAGCCAAGGCACACCTTGGGGACAGCCAGGGCACCCTATGGACAGCCAGGGCACCCCCAGGGACACCAAGGGGACAGCCAGGGCGCCCCCAGGGATACCCAGGGCACCCCCAGGGACACCTAGGGGACAGACGGGGCACCCCCAGGGACACCTAGGGGACAGCCAGGGCACCCAAGGGACACGTAGGGGAAAGGCAGGGCATCCCCATGGACACCTAGAGGACAGCCAAGGCGCCCCCAGGGACACCTAGGGGACAGCCAGGGCACCCCAGGGACACCGAGAGGACACCCTGGGCTCCCGCAGGGACACCTAGGGGACAGCCAGGGCACCCCAGGGCACCCCAGGGACACCCAGGGCACCCCAGGGACACCTAGGAGACAGCCAGGGCCGCCCCAGGGACACCATGGGGACAACCAGGGCACCCCCAGGGACACCTAGGGGACCTCCAGGGCACCCCCAGGGACACGTACGGGACAGCCAGGAAACCCCAGGGACACCCTGTGCACCCCCAGGGATAGCCAGGGCACCCCCAGGGACACCTAGGGGACAGCCAGGGCACCCTAGGGACAGCCAGGGCACCCCCAGGGACACCGAGGGGACAGCCAGGGCACCATAGGGACAGCCAGGGCACCCTCAGGGACACCTAGGGGACAGCCAGGGCACCCTAGGGACAGCCAGGGCACCCCCAGGGACACCAAGTGGACAGCCAGAGCACCCCAAGGACACCCAGGGCACCCCCAGGGACACGTAGGGGACAGGCAGGGCACCCCCAGGGATACCTAGAGGACAGCCAGGGCGCCCCCAGGGACACCTAGGGGACAGCCAGGGCACCCCAGGGACAGCGAGGGCACTCCCAGGGACACGTAGGGGACAGGCAGGGCACCTCCAGGGCACCCCAGGGACACCCAGGGCACCCCAGGGACACGTAGGGGACAGCCAGGGTACCAACAGGGACAGCCTAGGATACAGCCAGGGCTCCCCCAGGGACACTTAGGGGACAGCCAGGGCACCCCCAGGGACACCTAGAGGTCAGGCAGGGCACCCCAGGGACACCAAGGGGACAGCCAGTGCACCCACAGGAGCAGCCAGGGCACTTCCAGGGACACCTAGGGGACAGCCAGGGCACCCCAGGGACACCCTGTGCACCCCCAGGGACACCCAGGGCACGCCCAGGGACACCTAGGGGACAGTCAGGGCCCCCCCAGGGACACCTAGGGGACAGCCAGGGCACCCCAGCGACACCCATGGCACCCCCAGGGACACCTAGGGGACCTCCAGGGCACCCCCAGGGACACGTACGGGACAGCCAGGGAACCCCAGGGACACCCTGTGCACCCCCAGGGACACCCAGGGCACGCCCAGGGACACCTAGGGAACAGCCAGGGCACCCTAGGGACAGCCAGGGCCCACCCAGGGACAGCCAGGGGACAGCCGGGGCACCCCCAGGGACAGCCAGGGCACCCCCAGGGACACCTAGGGGACTGCCGGAGCACCCCCAGGGACACCTAGGGGACAGCCAGGGCACTCCAGGGACAGCCAGGGCACCCTCAGGGAAACCTAGGGGACAGACAGGGCACCCCGAGGGACACCAGCGCACCCCCAGGGACACCTAGGTGACAGCCAGGGCACCCTAGGGACAGCCAGGGCACCCCCAGGGACACCTAGGGGATAGCAAGGGCACCCCCAGGGACACCAAGGGGACATCCAGAGCACCCCAGGGACAGCCAGGGCACCCCCAGGGACACCTAGGGGACAGCCAGGGCACCCCCAGGGACACTGACGAGACAGCCAGGGCACCCCAGGGACACCTAGGGGACAGTCAGGGCACCCCAGGGACACCCAGGGCACCCCCAGGGACACCTAGGGGACAGCCTGGGTACCCCCAGGGACAGCCAGGGCACCCCCAGGGACACCTAGGGGACAGGCAGGGCACCCCCAGGGACACGTACGGGACAGCCAGGGCACCATAGGGACAGCCAGGGCACCCCCAATTACACCTAAGGGACAGGCAGGACACCCCCAGCGACACCGAGGGGACAGCCAGGGCACCATAGGGACAGCCAGGGCACCCTCAGGGACACCTAGGGGACAGCCAGGGCACCCCCAAGGACACCTAAGGGACAGCCAGGGCACCCCCAGCGACACCGAGGGGACAGCCAGGGCACCATAGGGACAGCCAGGGCACCCCAGGGACACCCTTGGCACCCCCAGGGACACCAAGGGGACCTCCAGGGCACCCCCAGGGACACGTTCGGGACAGCCAGGGAACCCCAGGGACACCCTGTGCACCCCCAGGGACAGCCAGGGCACCCCCAAGGACACCTATGGGACAGCCAGGGAACCCCAGGGACACCCTGTGCACCCCCAGGGACACCAAGGGGACCTCCAGGGCACCCCCAGGGACACGTACGGGACAGCCAGGGAACCCCAGGGACACCCTGTGCACCCCCAGGGACAGCCAGGGCACCCCCAGGGACACCTAGGAGACAGCCAGGGCCCCCCCAGGGACACCTAGGGGACAGCCAGGGCACCCCCAGGGACACCTAGGGAACCTCCAGGGCACCCCCAGGGACACGTACGGGACAGCCAGGGAACCCCAGGGACACCCTGTGCACCCCCAGGGACAGCCAGGGCACCCCCAGGGACACCTAGGGGATAGCCAGGGCCCCCCCAGGGACACCTAGGGGACAGCCAGGGAACCCCAGGGACACCCTGTGCACCCCCAGGGACGCCCAGGGCACCCCCAGGGACACCTAGGGGACAGCCAGGGCACGCCTGAGACACCCAGGGCACACCCAGTGACACCTAAGGGACAGCCAGGGCACCCTAGGGACAGCCAGGGAACCCCCAGAGACAACGAGGGCACAGCCAGGGCACCCCCTAGGACACTTAGGGGACAGGCAGGGCACACCCAGGGACACCGAGGGGACAGCCGGGGCACCCCCAGGGACACCTAGAGGACAGGCAGGGCACCCCAGGGACACCTAGGGGACAGCCAGGGCACCCCCAGGGACAGCCAGGGCACCCCCACGGACACTGACGAGACAGCCAGGGCACCCCAGGGACACCTAGGGGACAGCCAGGGCACCCTCAGGAGCAGCCTCGGCACTTACAGGGACACCTAGGAGACAGCCAGGGCCCCCCCAGGGTCACCTAGGGGACAGTCAGGGCACCCCCAGGGACACCCAGGGCACCCCCAGGGACACCTAGGGGATAGCCGGGGCACCCCCAGGGACACGTAGGGGACAGCCAGGGCACTCCAGGGACAGCCAGGGCACCCCCAGGGACACGTAGGGGACAGCCAGGGCCCCCCCAGGGACACCTAGGGGACAGCCAGGGCTCCTCAGAGACACCCAGGGCACACCCAGGGACACCTAAGGGAGAGCCAGGGCACCCTAGGGACAGCCAGGGCATTCCCAGAGACACCGAGGACACAGCCAGGGCACCCTAGAGACAGCCAGGGCACCCCCTAGGACACTTAGGGGACAGGCAGGGCACCCCCAGGGACCCCTAGAAGACAGCCAGGGCAGCCAAGGGACACCTTGGGGACAGCCAGGGCACCCTATGGACAGCCAGGGCACCCCCAGGGACACCTAGGGGACAGCCAGGGCACCCCCAGGGATACCCAGGGCACCCCCAGGGACACCTAGGGGACAGACGGGGCACTCCCAGGGACACCTAGGGGGCAGCCAGGGCACCCAAGGGACACGTAGGGGACAGGCAGGGCATCCCCATGGACACCTAGAGGACAGCCAAGGCGCCCCCAGGGACACCTAGGGGACAGCCAGGGCACCCCAGGGACACCGAGAGGACACCCTGGGCTCCCGCAGGGACACCTAGGGGACAGCCAGGGCACCCCAGGGCACCCCAGGGACACCCAGGGCACCCCAGGGACACCTAGGAGACAGCCAGGGCCGCCCCAGGGATACCTGGGGGACAGCCAGGGCACCCCCAGGGACACCTAGGGGACCTCCAGGGCACCCCCAGGGACACGTACGGGACAGCCAGGGAACCCCAGGGACACCCTGTGCACCCCCAGGGACACCCAGGGCACACCCAGTGACACCTAAGGGACAGCCAGGGCACCCTAGGGACAGCCAGGGCACCCCCAGGGACACCGAGGGGACAGCCAGGGCACCATAGGGACAGCCAGGGCACCCTCAGGTACACCTAGGGGACAGCCAGGGCACCCTAGGGACAGCCAGGTCACCCCCAGGGACACCAAGTGGACAGCCAGAGCACCCCAAGGACAGCCAGGGCACCCCGAGGGACACGTAGGGGACAGGCAGGGCACCCCCAGGGATACCTAGAGGACAGCCAGGGCGCCCCCAGGGACACCTAGGGGACAGCCAGGGCACCCCAGGGACAGCGAGGGCACTCCCAGGGACACGTAGGGGACAGGCAGGGCACCTCCAGGGCACCCCAGGGACACCCAGGGCACCCCAGGGACACGTAGGGGACAGCCAGGGTACCCACAGGGACAGCCAGGGCACCCCCAGGGACACCTAGGATACAGCCAGGGCTCCCCCAGGGACACTTAGGGGACAGCCAGGGCCCCCCAGGGACACCTAGGGGACAGCCAGGGAACCCCAGGGACACCCTGTGCACCCCCAGGGACACCCAGGGCACGCCCAGGACACCTAGGAGACAGCCAGGGCCCCCCCAGGGACACCTAGGGGACAGCCAGGGCACCCCAGCGACACCCATGGCACCCCCAGGGACACCTAGGGGACCTCCAGGGCACCCCCAGGGACACGTATGGGACAGCCAGGGAACCCCAGGGACACCCTGTGCAACCCCAGGGACACCCAGGGCACCCCCAGGGACACCCAGGGCACCCCCAGGGACACCTAGGGGACAGCCAGGGCACCCTAGGGACAGCCAGGGCCCCCCCAGGGACACCTAGGGGACAGCCGGGGCACCCCCAGGGACAGCCAGGGCACCCCCAGGGACACCTAGGGGACTGCCGGAGCACCCCCAGGGACACCTAGGCGACAGCCAGGGCACTCCAGGGACAGTCAGGCCACCCCCAGGGACAGCGAGAGCACCCCCAGGGCACCCCAGGGACACCCAGGGCACCCCCAGGGACACGTAGGGGACAGCCAGGGCACACCCAGGGACACGTAGGGCAAAGCCAGGGCACCCTAGGGACAGCCAGGGCAACCCCAGGGACACCTAGAGGACAGCCAGGGCACTCCCAGGGACAGCCAGGGCACCCCCAGGGACACTGTCGAGACAGCCAGGGCACCCCATGGACACCTAGGGGACAGCCAGGGCACCCACAAGAGCAGCCAGGGCACTTCCAGGGACACCCAGGGCACCCCCAGGGACACCTAGGGGACAGCCGGGGCACCCCCAGGGACACGTAGGGGACAGCCAGGGCACTCCAGGGACAGCCAGGGCACCCCCAGGGACACGTAGGGGACAGCCAGGGCACCCCAGAGACAGCCAGGGCACCCCCAGGGACACGTAGGGGAAAGGCAGGGCACCTCCATGGACACCTAGAGGACACCCTGGGCTCCCCCAGGGACACCTAGGGGACAACCAGGGCGCCCCAGGGCACCCCAGGGACACCCAGGGCACCCCCAGGGACACCTAGGAGACAGCCAGGGCCCCCCCAGGGACACCTAGGGGACAGCCAGGGCACCCCAGCGACACCCAGGGCACCCCCAGGGACACCTAGGGGACCTCCAGGGCACCCCCAGGGACACGTACGGGACAGCCAGGGCACCCCCAGGGACACGTAGGGGACAGCCAGGGCCTCCCCAGGGACACCTAGGGGACAGCCAGGGAACCCCAGGGACACCCTGTGCACCCCCAGGGACACCAAGGGGACCTCCCGGGCACCCCCAGGGACACGTACGGGACAGCCAGGGAACCCCAGGGACACCCTGTGCACCCCCAGGGACACCCAGGGCACCCCCAGGGACACCTAGGGGACAGCCAGGGCACCCTAGGGACAGCCAGGGCACCCCCATGGACACGTAGGGGACCGCCAGGGCACACCCAGGGACACCTAGGGGACAGCCAGTGAACCCCAGGGACACCCTGTGCACCCCCAGGGACAGCCAGGGCACACCCAGGGACACCTACGGGACAGCAAGGGCACCCCCAGGGACACCCTGGGCACCCCCAGGGACACGTAGGGGACCTCCAGGGAACCCCAGGGACACGTACGGGACAGCCAGGGAACCCCACTGACACCCTGTGCACCCCCAGGGACACCCAGGGCCCCCCCAGGGACACCTAGGGGACAGCCAGGGAACCCGAGGGACAGCCAGGGCACCCCCAGGGACACCTAGAGGTCAGCCAGGGTACCCCCAGGGACACCTAGGGGACAGGCAGGGTACCCCCAGGGACACTTAGGGGACATCCAGGGCCTCCCCAGAGACACCTAGGGGACAGCCAGGGCACTCCAGGGACAGCCAGGGCACCCCCAGGGACACCTAGGGGACAGGCAGGGCACCCCAGGGACACGCAGGGCCCCCCCAGGGACACCTAGGGGACAGCCAGGGCACCCTAAAGACAGCCAGGGCACTCCCAGAAACACCTAGGGGACAGGCAGGGCACCCCCAGGGACACCTAGGGGAAAGCAAGGGGATCCCCAGGGACATTTAGGGGACAGCAAGGGCACTCCAGGGCCACCCAGGGCACCCCCAGGGACACCCAGGGCACCACCAGGGACACCTAGGGGACAGCCAGGGCACCCCAGGGACAGCGAGGGCACCCCCAGGGACACCTAGGGGACCTCCAGGGAACCCCAGGGACATGTACGGGACAGCCAGGGAACCCCAGAGACACTCAGGGCACCCCCAGGGACACCAAGGGGACAGCCATGGCACCCCCAGGGCCACCTAGGGGACAGGCAGGGCACCCCCAAGGACACCTAGGGGACAGCCAGGGCACCGCCAGGGACACCAAGGGGACAGCCAGGGCACCCTAGGGACAGCCAGGGCACCCCCAGGGCCACGTAGGGCATAGCCAGGGCACCCAAGGGACACCCAGGGCACCCCCAGGGACACCTAGGGGACACCCAGGGCACCCCCAGAGACCCCTAGGGGACAGCCAGGGCACTCCCAGGGACACTTTGGGCACCCCCAGGGACACCTTGCGGACAGCCAGGGCACCCTAGGGACACCCAGGGCGCCCCCAGGGACAGCTAGGGGACAGCCAGGGCAACCCCAGGGACACCTAGGGGACAGGCAGGGCACCCCCAGGGACACCTAGGGGACAGGCAGGGCACCCCAGCGACAGCCAGGGCACCCCCAGGGACACCTAGGGGACAGCCAGGGCACCCCCAGGGCCACCTAGGGGACAGCCAGGACACCCCAGGGACACCCAGGGCAGCCCCAGGGACACCTAGGGGACCTCCAGGGCACCCCCAGGGACCCGTGCGGGACAGCCAGGGAACCCAAGTGACACCCTGTGCACCCCCAGGGACACCCAGGGCACCCCCAGGGACACCTAGGGAACAGCCAGGGCTGCCCAGGGACACCTAGGGCACCCCCAGAGACACTGAGGGCACAGCCAGGGCACCCTAGGGACAGCCCGGGCACCCCCAGGGACACCTAAGGGACAGCCAAGGCACCCCCAGGGACACGTACGGGACAGCCAGGGAACCCCAGGGACACCTAGGGGACAGGGAAGGCAAGCCCAGGGACACCTTGGGGACAGCCAGGGCACCCCCTGGGCACCCCAGGGACAGTCAGGGCACCCCCAGGGACACCGAGGGGACAGCAAGGGCACTCCAGGGACAGCCAGAACACCCCCAGGGACACCTAGGACACCCCCATGGCACCCTAGGGACAGCCAGGGCACCCCCAGGGACACCTAGGGGACAGCCAGGGCCCCACCCAGGGACACCTAGGGAACAGCCAGGGCACTCCAGGGACAGCCAGGGCACCCCCAGGGATACCTAGGGGACAGCCAGGGCCCCCCCAGGGAAACCTAGGGGACAGCCAGGGAACCCCAGGGACACCCTTTGCACCCCCAGGGACACCCAGGGCACAACCAGGGACACCTAGGGGACAGCCAGGGCACCCTAGGGACAGCCAGGGCACCCCCAGGGACACCGAGGGCACAGCCAGGGCACCCCCAGGGACACCTGAGAGGACAGGCAGGGCACCCCCAGGGACACCTTGGAGACAGCCAGGGCACCCCAGGGAAAGACAGGGCACCCCCAGGGACACCTAGGGGACCTCCAGGGCACCCACAGGGACACCCAGGGCACCCCCAGGGCCACCAATGGCCAGTAAGGGCACCCCAAGGACAGACAGGGCACCCACAGGGACACCTAGGGGACCACCAGGGCACCCACAGGGACACCCAGGGCACCCCCAGGGACAGCTAGGGGAGAGCCAGGGCCCCCCCAGGGACACCTAGGGGACAGCCAGGGCACCCCAGGGACACCCAGGGCACCCCCAGGGACACCTAGGGGACAGCCAGGGCACCCCGAGGGACAGGGAGGTCACCCCCAGGGACACATAGAGGACAGCCAGGGCCCCCCCAGGGACACCCAGAGCACCCCCAGGGACACCTAGGGGACAGGAAGGGCACCCCAAGGGACACCTAGGGGACAGCCAGGGCCCCCCCAGTAACACCTAGGGGACAGCCATGGCACCCCCAGGGACACCAGGGCGCCCCCAGGGCACCCCAGGGACCCACAGGGCACCCCCAGGGACACCAAGGGGACAGCCAGGGCACCGCAGGGACACCCAGGGCACCCCCAGGGACACCTAGGGGACACGCAGGGCACCCCCAGGGACACCCAGGGCACCCCCAACGACACCTAGGGGACAGGCAGGGCACCCCCAGGGACACGTACGGGACAGCCAGGGAACCCCAGTGACACCCTGTGCACCCCCAGGGACACCAAGGGCACCCCCAGGGACACCTCGGGGACTGCCAGGGCCCCCCCAGGGACACCTAGGGGACAGCCAGGGCAGCCCAGGGACACTCAGGGCACCCCCAGGGACACCTAGGGGACAGCCAGGGAACCCCATGGACACCCTGGGCACCCCCAGGGACACCAAGGGGACATCCAGGGCACCCAGGGACACCCAGGGCACCCCCAACGACACCTAGGGGACAGGAAGGGCACCCCCAGGGAAACCCTGGGTACCCCCAGGGACACGTAGGGGACAGCCAGGGCACCCCAGAGACACCCTGGGCAACCCCAGGTACACCTAGGGAACAGCCAGGGCACCCTAGGGACAGCCAGGGCACCCCCAAGACACGAAGGGGACAGCCAGGGCACCCCCAGGGACACCTAGGGGACAGCCAGGGCACCCCAGGGACACCCAGGGCACCCCCAGGGACACCTAGGGGAAAGCCAGGGCACTCCCAGGGACACACTGGGCACCCCCAGGGACACCGAGGGGACAGCCAGGGCACCCCAGGGACAGCGAGGGCACCCCAGGGACACCTAGGGGACAGCCAGGGCCCCCCCAGGGACACCTAGGGAACAGCCAGGGCACTCCAGGGACACCTAGGGGACAGGGAAGGCAACCGCAGGACACCTTGGGGACAGCCAGGGCACCCCCTGGGCACCCTAGGGACAATCAGGGCACCCCCAGGGACACCGAGGGGACAGCCAGGGCACCCCCAGGGACAGCCAGGGCACCCCCAGGGACACCTAAGGGACAGCCAGGGCCCCCCCAGGGAAACCTAGCGGACAGCCAGGGAACCCCAGGGACACCCTGTGCACCCCCAGGGACACCCAGGGCACACCCAGGGACACCTAGGGGACAGCCAGGGCACCCTAGGGACAGTTAGAGCACCCCCAGGGACACCGAGAGGACAGGCAAGGCACCCCCAGGGACACCTTGGGGACAGCCAGGGCACCCCAGGGACAGCCAGGGCACCGCCAGGGACACCTAGGGGACCTCCAGGGCACCCCCAGGGACACCCAGGGCATCCCAGGGCCACCAAGGGGACAGCCAGGGCACCCCAGGGACAGCGAGGGCACCCCCAGGGACACCTAGGGGACAGCCAGAGCCCCCCCAGGGACACCTAGGGGACAGCCAGGGCACCCCAGTGACAGCCAGGGCCCCCCCAGGGACACCTAGGGAACAGCCAGGGCCCCCCCAGGGACACCCAGGGCATCCCCAGGGACACCTAGGCGACAGGCAGGGCACCCCCAGGGACACTCTGGGCACCCACAGGGACACCTTGGGGACAGCCAGGACACCCTAGGGACAGCCAGGGCACCCCCAGGGACACCTAGGGACAGCAAGGGCACACCCAGGGACACCTAAGGGACACCCTGTGCACCCCCAGGGACACCTAGGGGACAGCCAGGGCACCCCAGGGACAGCCAGGGCAGCCAAGGGACACCTAGGAGACAGCCAGGGCCCCCCCAGGGACATGCAGGGGACAGCCAGGGCACCCCAGGGACACCCAGGGCACCCCCAGGGACACCTAGGGGACAGCCAGTGCCACCCCAGGGACACCTAGGGGACAGGCAGGGCACCCCCAGGGACACCGAGGGGACAGCCAGAGAACCCCCAGGGACACCTAGAGGACAGGCAGGGCACCCCCAGGGCACCCCAGGGACACCCAGGGAACCCCCAGGGACAGCTAGGGGACAGCCAGCGCACCCACAGGGACACCTAGGGGACAGCCAGGGCACCCCAGGGACACCAAGGGGACAGCCAGGGCACTCCCAGGGACACCCTGGGCACCCCCCAGGGAAACCGAGGGGAAAGCCAGGGCACCCCAGGGAGACCTAGGGGACAGGGAAGGCAACCCCAGGGACACCTTGGGGACAGCCAGGGCACCCCCTGGGCACCCCAGGGACAGTCAGGGCACCCCCAGGGACACCGAGGGGGACAGCAAGGGCACTCCAGGGAGTGCCAGAACACCCCCAGGGACACCTAGGACACCCCCATGGCACCCTAGGGACAGCCAGGGCACCCCCAGGGACACCTAGGGGACAGCCAGGGCCCCACCCAGGGACACCTAGGGAACAGCCAGGGCACTCCAGGGACAGCCAGGGCACCCCAAGGGATACCTAGGGACAGCCAGGGCACCCCCAGGGAAACCTAGGGGACAGCCAGGGAACCCCAGGGACACCCTTTGCACCCCCAGGGACACCCAGGGCACAACCAGGGACACCTAGGGGACAGCCAGGGCACCCTAGGGACAGCCAGGGCACCCCCAGGGACACCGAGGGCACAGCCAGGGCACCCCCAGGGACACCTGAGAGGACAGGCAGGGCACCCCCAGGGACACCTTGGAGACAGCCAGGGCACCCCAGGGACAGACAGGGCACCCCCAGGGACACCTAGGGGACCTCCAGGGCACCCACAGGGACACCCAGGGCACCCCCAGGGCCACCAATGGCCAGCAAGGGCACCCCAAGGACAGACAGGGCACCCACAGGGACACCTAGGGGACCACCAGGGCACCCACAGGACACCCAGGGCACCCCCCAGGGACAGCTAGGGGAGAGCCAGGGCCCCCCCAGGGACACCTAGGGGACAGCCAGGGCACCCCAGGGACACCCAGGGCACCCCCAGGGACACCTAGGGGACAGCCAGGGCACCCCGAGGGACAGGGAGGTCACCCCCAGGGACACATAGAGGACAGCCAGGGCCCCCCCAGGGACACCCAGAGCACCCCCAGGGACACCTAGGGGACAGGAAGGGCACCCCAAGGGACACCTAGGGGACAGCCAGGGCCCCCCCAGGGACACCTAGGGGACAGCCAGGGCACTCTAGGGACAGCCAGGGCACCCCCAGTAACACCTAGGGGACAGCCATGGCACCCCCAGGGACACCAGGGCGCCCCAGGGCACCCCAGGGACCCACAGGGCACCCCCAGGGACACCAAGGGGACAGCCAGGGCACCCCAGGGACACCCAGGGCACCCCCCAACGACACCTAGGGGACAGGCAGGGCACCCCCAGGGACACGTACGGGACAGCAAGGGAACCCCAGTGACACCCTGTGCACCCCCAGGGACACCAAGGGCACCCCCAGGGACACCTCGGGACTGCCAGGGCCCCCCCAGGGACACCTAGGGGACAGCCAGGGCAGCACAGGGACACTCAGGGCACCCCCAGGGACACCTAGGGGACAGCCAGGGAACCCCATGGACACCCTGGGCACCCCCAGGGACACCTAGGGGACAGCCAGGGAACCCCAGGGACAGCCAGGGCCCCCCCAGGGACACCAAGGGGACAGCCAGGGCACCCAGGGACACCCAGGGCACCCCCAACGACACCTAGGGGACAGGAAGGGCACCCCCAGGAACACCCTGGGCACCCCCAGGGACACGTAGGGGACAGCCAGGGCACCCCAGAGACACCCTGGGCAACCCCAGGGACACCTAAGGGACAGCCAGGGCCCCCCCAGGGAAACCTAGCGGACAGCCAGGGAACCCCATGGGACACCCTGTGCACCCCCAGGACACCCAGGGCACACCCAGGGACACCTAGGGGACAGCCAGGGCACCCTAGGGACAGCCAGAGCACCCCCAGGGACACCGAGAGGACAGGCAAGGCACCCCCAGGGACACCTTATGGACAGCCAGGGCATTCCAGGGACAGCCAGGGCACCCCCAGGGACACCTAGGGGACCTCCAGGGCACCCCCAGGGACACCCAGGGCACCCCCAGGGCCACCAAGGGGACAGCCAGGGCACCCCAGGGACAGCGAGGGCACCCCCAGTGACACCTAGGGGACAGCCAGGGCCCCCCCAGGGACACCTAGGGGACAGCCAGGGCACCCCAGGGACAGCCAGGGCTCCCCCAGGGACACCTAGGGGACAGCCAGGGGCCCCCCAGGGACACCCAGGGCACCCCCAGGGACACCTAGGCGACAGGCAGGGCACCCCCAGGGACACCGAGGGGAAAGTCAGGCCACCCCCAGGGACACCTAGGGGACAGCCAGGGCACCCCCAGGGACATTTAGGGGACAGCCAGGGCACTCTAGGCACACCCAGGGCACTCCCAGGGACACCTAGGGACAGCCACGGCACTCCCAGGGACACTCTGGGCACCCACAGGAACACCTTGGGGACAGCCAGGCACCTCAGGGACACCCAGGGCACCCCCAGGGACACCAAGGGGACAGCCAGGGCACCCCAGGGACACTCTGGGCACCCACAGGAACACCTTGGGGACAGCCAGGGCACCCCAGGGACACCCAGGGCACCACCAGGGACACCTACGGGACAGGCAGCGCACCCCCAGGGACACCTAGGGGACAGCCAGGGCACCCCCAGGGACATCTAGGGGGCCTCCAGGGCGCCCCCAGGGACACGTACAGGACAGCCAGGGAACCCCAGGGACACCCTGTGCACCCCCAGGGACAGCCAGGGCACCCCCAGGGACACCTAGGGGACAGCCAGGGAACCCCAGGGACACCCTGTGCACCCCCAGGGACACCCAGGCAACGCCCAGGGACACCTAGAGGACAGCCAGGGCACCCCCAGGGACATTTAGGGGACAGCCAGGGCACTCTAGGCACACCCAGGGCACTCCCAGGGACACCTAGGGGACAGCCAGGGCACCCCAGGGACACCAAGGGCACCCCCAGGGACACCTAGGGGACAGGCAGGGCATCCCCAGGGACACCTAGGGGACAGGAAGGGCACCCCCAGGAACACCCTGGGCACCCCCAGGGACACGTAGGGGACAGCCAGGGCACCCCAGAGACACCCTGGGCAACCCCAGGGACACCTAAGGGACAGCCAGGGCCCCCCCAGGGAAACCTAGCGGACAGCCAGGGAACCCCAGGGACACCCTGTGCACCCCCAGGGACACCCAGGGCACACCCAGGGACACCTAGGGGACAGCCAGGGCACCCTAGGGACAGCCAGAGCACCCCCAGGGACACCGAGAGGACAGGCAAGGCACCCCCAGGGACACCTTATGGACAGCCAGGGCATTCCAGGGACAGCCAGGGCACCCCCAGGGACACCTAGGGGACCTCCAGGGCACCCCCAGGGACACCCAGGGCACCCCAGGGCCACCAAGGGGACAGCCAGGGCACCCCAGGGACAGCGAGGGCACCCCCAGTGACACCTAGGGGACAGCCAGGGCCCCCCCAGGGACACCTAGGGGACAGCCAGGGCACCCCAGGGACAGCCAGGGCTCCCCCAGGGACACCTAGGGGACAGCCAGGGGCCCCCCAGGGACACCCAGGGCACCCCCAGGGACACCTAGGCGACAGGCAGGGCACCCCCAGGGACACCGAGGGGAAAGTCAGGCCACCCCCAGGGACACCTAGGGGACAGCCAGGGCACCCCCAGGGACATTTAGGGGACAGCCAGGGCACTCTAGGCACACCCAGGGCACTCCCAGGGACACCTAGGGACAGCCACGGCACTCCCAGGGACACTCTGGGCACCCACAGGAACACCTTGGGGACAGCCAGGGCACCTCAGGGACACCCAGGGCACCCCCAGGGACACCAAGGGGACAGCCAGGGCACCCCAGGGACACTCTGGGCACCCACAGGAACACCTTGGGGACAGCCAGGGCACCCCAGGGACACCCAGGGCACCACCAGGGACACCTACGGGACAGGCAGCGCACCCCCAGGACACCTAGGGGACAGCCAGGGCACCCCCAGGGACATCTAGGGGGCCTCCAGGGCGCCCCCAGGGACACGTACAGGACAGCCAGGGAACCCCAGGGACACCCTGTGCACCCCCAGGGACAGCCAGGGCACCCCCAGGGACACCTAGGGGACAGCCAGGGAACCCCAGGGACACCCTGTGCACCCCCAGGGACACCCAGGCAACGCCCAGGGACACCTAGAGGACAGCCAGGGCACCCCCAGGGACATTTAGGGGACAGCCAGGGCACTCTAGGCACACCCAGGGCACTCCCAGGGACACCTAGGGGACAGCCAGGGCACCCCCAGGGACACCAAGGGCACCCCCAGGGACACCTAGGGGACAGGCAGGGCATCCCCAGGGACACCTAGGGGACAGGCAGGGCACCCCCAGGGACACTGACGGGACAGCCAGGGCACCCCCAGAGACCCCTAGTGGACAGCCAGGGCACTCCCAGGGACACTCTGGGCACCCACAGGGACACCTTGGGGACAGCCAGGACACCCTAGGGACAGCCAGGGCACCCCCAGGGACACCAAGGGCACTGCCAGGGCACCCTAGGGATAGCCAGGGAACCCCCAGGGACACCAAGGGGACATCCAGAGCACCCCAGGGACAGCCAGGGCACCCCCAGGGACACCTCGGGGACAGCAAGGGCACCCCCAGGGACACCCAGGGCACCCCCAGGGCCACCAAGGGGACAGCCAGGGCACCCCAGGGACAGCGAGGGCACCCCAGGGACACCTAGGGGACAGCCAGGGCCCCCCCAGGGACACCTAGGGGACAGCCAGGGCACCCCAGGGGACAGCCAGGGCTCCCCCAGGGACACCTAGGGGACAGCCAGGGGCCCCCCAGGGACACCCAGGGCACCCCCAGGGACACCTAGGCGACAGGCAGGGCACCCCCAGGGACACCGAGGGGAAAGTCAGGCCACCCCCAGGGACACCTAGGGGACAGCCAGGGCACCCCCAGGGACATTTAGGGGACAGCCAGGGCACTCCAGGGACACCCAGGGCACCCCCAGGGACACCTAGGGACAGCCACGGCACTCCCAGGGACACTCTGGGCACCCACAGGAACACCTTGGGGACAGCCAGGGCACCCCAGGGACACCCAGGGCACCCCCAGGGACACCAAGGGGACAGCCAGGGCACCCCAGGGACACTCTGGGCACCCACAGGAAAACCTTGGGGACAGCCAGGGCACCCCAGGGACACCCAGGGCACCACCATGGACACCTACGGGACAGGCAGCGCACCCCCAGGGACACCTAGGGGACAGCCAGGGCACCCCCAGGGACACCAAGGGCACCCCCAGGGACACCTAGGGGACAGGCAGGGCATCCCCAGGGACACCTAGGGGACAGCCAGGGCACCCCAGGGACAGACAGGGCACCCCCAGGACACCTAGGGGA
>NW_027095335.1:0-23215 GCF_029207755.1 Chamaea fasciata | reverse complement strand
AAAATCCCATAAAATCCCCAATAAATCCCATAAAATTCCCCAAGAAATCCCACAAAATTCCCATAAAATTCCCATAAAAATCCCAGAAAATCCCCAATAAATCCCATAAAAATCCCAGAAAATCCCCAATAAATCCCATAAAATTCCCCAAGAAATCCCCCACAATTCCCATAAAATTCCCCAAGAAATCCCACAAAATTCCCATAAAATTCCCATAAAATCCCCATTAAAATCCCCAATAAATCCCATAAAATTCCCCAAGAAATCCCACAAAATTTCCATAAAATTCCCAATAAATCCCATAAAATCCCCCAATAAATCCCATTAAATTCCCCAAAAAATCCCCCCCAAATCCCATAAAATTCCAATAAAATCCCCATTAAAATCCCAAATAAATTCCCATAAAATCCCCATTAAAATCCCCAATAAATCCCATGAAATTCCAAAAAAATTCCCATAAAATCCCCATTAAAATCCCCAATAAATCCCATTAAATTCCCCAAAAAATCCCCCCCCAAATCCCATAAAATTCCAATAAAATCCCCATTAAAATCCCAAATAAATTCCATTAAAATCCCCATTAAAATCCCCAATAAATCCCATTAAATTCCAAAAAAATTCCCATAAAATCCCCATTAAAATCCCCAATAAATCCTATTAAATTCCCTTTAAAATCCCTCATCAATCCCCTAAAATTCCCATAAAATTCCTATAAAAATCCCCAACAAATCCCATAAAATTCCCAAAAAATTCCCCTAAAATCCCCCCAAAATAGGGAAAAAAAAAATCTGAAAAAAATCGGAACAAAGTGAAGAAAAATGGGAACAAACCAGGGAAAAACGGGAATCAAACCCCCACTAGGGATTGGGAAAGGCAGCTGGAGTTGGGATTTTTGGGAATTCCCAAAATTTTGGGAATTTTCCATCCCGAAATTCTGGGAAAACCGGGAATACCTTGTTGCTGCCGTCCTGCAACGGGAGTTTCATGGAGGAGACGATGGAGAGTTTCTTGATTTCCATCTGGGAAGCTGGAAAAAAAAAAAAAATCAGAATTTGGGGATGGAATTCCTGAAAAATCCCATTTTTCCCCACTGAAATTCCTTCAAAATCTCCTGAAATCCCTTAAAATTTAAAGAAATTTTTTAAAAAACCCTCCAAATCTCATAGAATTCAAATAAATTCCAAAAAAAAATTTCATTTAATCTCCTCAAATCCCTATTTTTTTTCATGGAAATTTCCTAAATAAAAAGAAAAAAAAAAAACCATCTGGAACTTCCCTAAAATCCCCCAAATCCCTGAAAATTCAGAAAGAATTGCCCCCCAAAATTCCATAGAATTCAAATAAATTCCAAAAAATTATTTCATTCAATTCCCTCAAATCTTTTTTTTTTTTTTTTTCAGGGAAATTCCCTGAAAATCCCCTAAAATCCCTTAAAATTCAAATCAATTCCCCCCCAAAAATTTCATTAAATTTCCACAAATTTCAATTTTTTTTCAGGGAAATTCCCTTAAAATCCCACCTGGAAATTCCCTAAAAATCCCCTAAAATCCGTTAAAATTTCAATCAATTCCAAAAAAAAATTCTCACAGAATTCAAATAAATTCCAAAAAAAATTTCATTAAATTTCCTCAAATTCCAAATTTTTTTTCAGGGAAATTTCCTAAAAAAATCCCACCTGGAAATTCCCTAAAAATTCCCTAAAATCCCTTAAAATTCAAATAAAATCCCCCCCAAAATAATTAAATTCCCTAAAACGCCCATTTTTGTTTTTAGGGAAACCTCTGGAATAAGGAAATTCCCACAGCTCCTGGAATATCTGGAAGGTGGGGAAAAAATTCCCAAAATATCCCCCCAAAAATAAAAATAAATTCCCATAAAATCGCCTTCCCCAAAATAATCCCAAAAAAACCCCAAAAGTGCCTAAAAAATTCCCATAAACCCCCCGCCACAAATGCCAAAATTCCTCCACGAAATTCCCAAAAAATTCCCATAAAAAAATCTCATAAAATCCCCATAAAACCCCCAATAAATCCCATAAAATTCCCAAAAAATCCTCATAAAAATCCCCATCAAATTCCCCCAAAAATTCTTATAAAATCCCCAATAAATCCCATCAATTTCTCATAAATCCTCATAAAAATCCCTAATACATCCCACAAAATTTAAATAAAAACCTCCAAAAATCCCCCCAAAATCCCCCAAAAGTCCCAATAAAATCCCCTTAAAATCCCCAATAAATCCCATAAAATTCCCATAAAAATCCCATAAAAATCCCCATCAAATTCCCCCAAAAATTGTTATAAAATCCCAGAAAAACCCCCCATAAACTTTCATAAAAATCCCATAAAATTTCCATTCGTTAAAAAAAATCAATTCCTTAAAAATCCCCCAAAATCCCCAATAAATCCCATAAAATTCCCACAAAATCCCTGTAAAAATCATCCCAAAAATCCCCTCCCAAAATCCGGGAAAATTCAAATAAAATCCCGCCCCAAAATCCCAAAAAATTCTCATAAAATTCCCATTAAATGCCCAGAAAATCCCCATAAAACGCCCCCCAAATCCCCAATAAATCCTATAAAATTCCTATAAAATCCCCACAAAAATCCCATAAAATTCCCATAAAATTCCAACAAAATGCCTCCCCACAATCCCCCCAAAATTCCAAAAAAATCCTTAAAAAACCCCAATAAAATCCCTAAAAAATCCCCAAAAAATCCCATAAAATTCTCATAAAATTCTCATAAGACCCCTCAATAAATCTCCAAAAATTCTCATAAAATTCCTACAAAAACCCTTATTAATTCCCATGAAATTCCCCCAAAAAACCCATTAAAATCCCATAAAATTCCCATGAAATTAAAAAAAAAAACCCAAAAAATGCCCAAAAAATCCCCAATAAATCCCATAAAATTCTCATTTAATTCCCATAAAAAACCTCCAAAAATTCCCCCCAAAAAAGCTCCATAAAAATCCCATAAATTCCAACTAAAAATCCCCCCAAAAATCCCAAAAAAATCCCCAAAAAATCCCCCAAAAATTCCAATAAAATTCCAATCAAAATCCCCAAAAATCCCATAAAATTCTCATTAAAATCCCCAATAAATCCCATTAAAATTCTCATTAAATTCCCATTAAAAAACCTCCAAAAATTCTCCCCCAAAAAAGCTCCATAAAATCCCATAAATTCCCACTAAAAATCCCCCAAAAAATCCCCCAAAAATCCCCAAAAAATCCCCCAAAAAATTCCAATAAAATTCCAATCAAAATCCCCAAAAATCCCATAAAATTCTCATTAAAATCCCAAATAAATCCCATTAAAATTCTCATTAAATTCCCATAAAAATCCTCAAAAAATTCCCCCCCAAAAAACTCCATAAAATCCCATAAATTCCCACTAAAAATCCCCCAAAAATCCTCCAAAAAATCCCCAAAAAATCCCCAAAAAATCCCCAAAAAATTCCAATAAAATTCCAATCAAAATCCCCAAAAATCCCATAAAATTCTCATTAAAATCCCCAATGAATCCCATTAAAATTCTCATTAAATTCCCATAAAACTCCTCAAAAAATTCTCCCCCAAAAAAGCTCCATAAAAATCCCATAAATTCCCACTAAAAATCCCCCCCAAAAAAACCAAAAAAACCCCCCAAAAATCCCAATAAAAATCCCCAAAAAATTCCAATAAAATTCCAATCAAAATCCCCCAAAAATCCCATAAAATTCTCATTAAAATCCCCAATAAATCCCATAAAATTCTCATTAAATTCCCATTCAAAATCTAAAAAAATTCCTCCCCAAAAAAGCTCTATAAAAATCCCATAAATTCCAACAAAAATCCCCCAAAAAATCCCCAAAAAATCCCCCAAAAATTCCAATAAAATTCCAATCAAAAATCCCCAAAAATCCCATGAAATTCTGATTAAAATCCCCAATAAATCCCATAAAATTCCGGTAAAATTCCCTTCAATTTCCCCCAAATTCCGGGAATTCGGGGCCAACTCACGGGCGCTGTTGATGATGTGCCTGAGGACCAGCAGCGCCCCCACCCGGATCCGTTCGGAGCCGCCCTCGAATTTTGGGAGCAGGAAAATCAGGACTCGGTCCGGGAAGGAACAGGCTGGAAATTTGGGAATTTTAAAGGGAAAAAAAAATTGTGGAATTTGAAGAAATTGGAAAAATTCCGGGGATTGGAATGACTCGAATTGTGTGTAAATGGAAATTTGGGGGGGGAAGGGAAAATGAGGGAAAATTTGGGAAAAATGAGGAAAAAAGGAGGAAAATGGGGGGGAAATGGGGGAAATTTGGGATTAAAGGGGTAAATTGGGGAGAAAAAAAGAGAAATTGGGGAAAAAATTGGGGGAAAAGAGAGGAAAATTGGGGGAAAAGTGGAGAAAAATTGCAGGAAAAAAATTGGGGGGAAAAAAGGGGGATAACGGAAAATTTAGGGAAAATTTTGGGGAAAAATGGGGGAAAATTGGGGAAAAAATGGGGGGAAATTGGGGAAAAAACTGGGAAAAAAGGGGGAAAATTGGGGGAAAAGTGGAGAAAAAATGCAGGAAAAAATTGGGGGAAAAAAGGGGAATAACGGAAAATTTGGGGAAAATTTTGGGGAAAAATGGGGGGAAAATTGGGGGGAAATGGGGGGAAAAGTGGGGGAAAATTGCAGGAAGAAATTGGGGAAAAGACGGCAAAACCAGAAAATTTGGGGAAAATTTTGGGGAAAAAATGGGGAGAAAATTTGGGATGAAAAGGGGGGAAATTGGGGGAAAAATTGGGGAAAAAGTGGAGCAAAAATGCAGGAAAACTTGGGGAAGAAGTGGGGAAAATGAGAGGGAAAATGAGGGAAAATTTAGGAAAATATGGAAAAAAAGAGAGGAAAATGGAGGAAAAATTGGGGAAATATTGGGGAGAAAAAGGGGGAAATTAGGGGAAAAATGGGCGGAAAATGGGGAAAATTGGGGAGAAAAATAAGGGGAAAAGGGGGAAATTTGGGATAAATTGGGGGGAAAAGTGGGGGGAAAACTGGAAAGATTGCAGGAAAAATTGGAGAAGAACTGGGGAAAGACTGGGGAGAAAAAAGGGGGAAAACGGGGAAAGTTGGGAAAATTTTGGGGGAAAAATGGCGGGAAAATGAGGGGAATGTGGGAAAAATATGGAAAAGTATGGGAGGAAAAAGGGGGGAAATTTGGGGGAAAATCGGGGATAAAAGGGGGGAAATTAGGGATTAAAAGGGGGGGAAATTGGGGAAAAACTGGGGGAAAAGGGGAAAAATTGGGGGAAAAACTGGGGAAAAATTGAAAAAAAAAAGGGAAAAAATGGGGGGAAAATGAGGGAAATTTGCGGAAAATAGGGGAAAAATATGGGAAAAATATGGAGGAGAATGGGGGAAAATTGGGGATTAAAAGGGGGGAAAAGGGGGAAAATTGGGGAGAAAAGTGGGGAAAAATTGCAGGAAAAATTGGTGAAGAAATGGAGAAAAATTGGGGAAGAATTGGGGAAAGCGAGGGAAAAATTTGGGGAAAATATGGAAAAAAGGGAGGAAAATGGAGGGGCAAAATGGGAAAAAAATTAGGAAAAATTGGGGATAAAGGGAGGGAATTAGGGAAAAAACTGGGGAAAATTGAGAAAAAATTGGGAAAAATTTGGGGGTGAAAGTGGGGGGAAAATTGCAGGAAAAATTGGGGAAGAACTGGGGAAAAAATGAGGAAAATTTTGGGAAAAATTGGGGTGAAAATGAGGGAAATGCGGGGAAAATATGGAAAAAAAAGAGGAAAAAAGGGGGGAAATTGGGGATTAAAAGGGGGAAAATTGAGAAAAAAATGGGGGAAATTGAGGAAAATTTGGGGAAAAGTGGGGGGAAAATTGCAGGAAAAATTGGGGAAAAATTGGGGGGAAAATAGAAAAAAAATGGAAAAATTAGGGAGAAAATTGGGGGAAAAAAGGGGAAAAAGGGGTAAAAGAGGGAAAACCTGGGGAAAACAGGAAAAATATGGGAAAATTAGAGAAAAAGGGGAAAAATTGGGGAAAATTGGGGAAAAAGTGGGGTGAAAACGAGGGAGATGTGGGGAAAATATGGGAAAAAAGGAGGGAAATTGGGGGAAAATTTTGGGGAAAATTGGGGGAAATTGGGAAAAAAGAATGGAAAAATCAGGGGGGGGAAGGGAAAATTGGGGAAAAAAGGGAAAATTGGGAATAAAGGAAGAAAACTGGGGGAAAAGAGGAAAAATTGGGGAAAATTTGGGGAAAAAAGATGGAAAAATTGGGGAAAAAAAAGGAGAAAAAGAGGAAACTGGGGGGTAAAACTGGGGGGAAAATGGAAAAAAAATTGGGGGAAAAAAGAGGGAAAATTGGGGAAATTGGGATTTTCAGGGGTTTCCCTGCTCCAAAGGCTCCGGAAAATCCTTGGGAATTTGGGGAATTTTGGGAATTCGGGGAATTATTTTGGGAATTTCTCACCCAGGACGGAGAAGCAGCGCAGGAGCTCCGTGTGGTTCTTGGCACTCGTGGGGATGTTGGGATCAGCAGGAGCACAGATCTGGGGGAAAAATGGGAAAAAAAAATGGAAAAATTATGGGAAAATTGGGGGAAAGTGTGGGGAAAATGTGGGAAAAATCCAGGGAAAAATGTGGGAAAAGAAGGAGAAAAGTCTGGGGAAAATCCAGGAAAAAACCCAAAATAAATCTACAAAAAATCCAAGGGAAATCCCAAAATAATCCCGGAAAAATCTTGGAACAATCCGGGAAAAATACAGGAAAACTATGGGAAAAATACAGGGAAAATGTGGGGAAAAATCTGGGAAAAAAAACCCGGAAAAATCCAAGAAAAATCATGGAATGTTTTGGGGAAAAATTTGGGGAAAAATCAGAGAAAAGTCCTGGAAAAATTCAGGAAAAATCCCAGAAACTTCCAGGTGTATGGGAAGAGGAAAAATCCCAAATTTCTGGGGAAAAATCCGAGAAAAATCCTGGAAAATCCAGAAAAAATCCTGGAAAAATCCGAGATAAATCCAGGAAAAAATTCAGGAAAAAATCGGAGAAAAATCTGTGAAAAACCACCAAAAAAAAAGAAAAATCCCAGAAAAATTAGGGAAATAACAGAGAAAAAAATCCTGAAAAAACCAGGAAAAATCCCAGAAAAAAATCCCAGAAAAATCCTGGAAAATCTGGGGAAAATCCTGGAAAGATCCTGGAAAAATCTGGGAAAAACTGGGGAAAAACCAGGGAAAAATCCAGGAAAAATCCCAGGAAAATACAGAGAAAATCCTGGAGAAATCCAGGAAAAATCGCAGGAAAATACAGAGAAAATCCTGGAGAAATCCAGGAAAAATCCAGGAAAAACCAGGGGAAAATCCTTGAAAAATCAGGGAAAAATCAGGGAAAAATCCAGGAAAATTAGGGAAAAAAAAAAAAAACAAAGAAAAAAATCCAGAAAATTCCAGGAAAAATCCCAGAAAAAGTCCCTGAAAAATCCGGGAAAAGTCCGGGAAAAATCCGGGAAAATTCCCGGAAAATTCCAGGGGTTTGGGAAGAGGAAAATTCCAAATTTTGGGGTGAAGATTCCGCCCGGGAATTCCATCCTGACCTGAGCCAGGAGCGTCCCCAGGAGCGATTCCAGCTGCGACTCCAAACTGCGGCTGCCCATCCCCACCGAGGATTCCAGGATCTGGCAAAGGCTCTGCGGGGAAAAAAATCAGGGAAAAAAATCAGGAAAATTCGGGAACAGTTGGGGAAAAAATTATGAAAAAAATCAGGAAAAGGTGGGGAAAATTCAGGAAAATTTTGGGAAAAACTTGGGGGAAAAAATCAGGAAAAAATTGGGAGAAATTTGGGAAAAATTCAGGAAAAGTTTGGGAAAAACTGAGGAAAGTTTGGGAAAAAATAGGGGGAAAATTCAGGGAAACTTGGGGAAAAAATAGGGAAAAATTCAGGAAAAGTTGGGGAAAACTCAGTAAAGTTGGGGAAAAACTTGGGGGAAAATCGGAAAAAAATTGGGAGAAATTCGGGGTAAATTCAGGAAAACGTTGGGAAAAATTGGGGAAAGTTTGGGGAAAAAATTGGAGAAAAATTGGGAAAAATTCAGGAAAAAAATTGGGAAAAGTTTGGGAAAAATTCAGGAAAACTTTGAGAAAAAATTGGGAAAAGTTTGGGAAAAAAATCAGGAAAAATTGGGAAAAATTCAGGAAAAAAATTGGGAAAAGTTTGGGGAAAAAAAGGAGAAAAATTGGGAAAAATTCAGGAAAAAAATTGGGAAAAATCAGGAAAAAATTGGGAAAAGTTTGGGAGAAAAATCAGGAAAAATTGGGGAAAAATGAGGAGAACTTTGGGAAAATTCAGGAAAATTTGGGGAAAAATTGGGAAATTCCTGAAAAAACCCACAGAGGGATCAAAAGATTCTTTAATTCAAGGGAATATTCCCAGAATTTTTTTTTTCTGGGAATTTTCAACCTCGGTTTCTTCCCAAAGCAGAAAATCCTGGAATTTCATCAATTCCAGAGGGAAAATTCCGGAAAAATCCGACCTGAGGTTGTTCCCACTTTTTTCCAGCGCTCAAATTAATTGATTTGATTTGATTAAATCCCGAATTTCCCTCCTGGATCCCCAGTTGGATTTGTTTAATCTCATTTTTTTAATCAGGATGAGTTTCTCTGGGTCTTTCTTGGAATATAAATAAGGGAAAAATCCTGGAAAAATCCTGGAATAAAATAGGAAAAATCCAGGAAAAATCTGGGGAAAAAATTCCAGAAAAAGCCAGGAAAAATCTGGGAAAAGTCTGGGAAAAGTTCTGGGAAAATACGGGAAAAAAATCCCAGAAAAGCCCTGGAAAAAGTCCTGGAATAAAGTAGAAAAAGTCCAGGAAAAATCTGGGAAAAAAAATCCGGAAAAATCTTGGAAAAATCTGGGAAAAGTCTGGGAAAAGTTCTGGGAAAATACGGGAAAAAAATCCCAGAAAAATCCAAGAAAAGCCCTGGGGGGAAAAAAAAAAAAAAAAAAAGGAGAAATCCGGGAAAAAATGCAGGAAAAATCTGGGAAAAATCAGAGAAAAACCCGGGGAAAAAATACCAGAAGAATACCAGAAAAATCCAGGAAAAATCCACGGAAAACTTGGGAAAAATCTGGGGAAAAAACCCCAGAAAAATCCAGGAAAAATCTGGGATAAATCCAGGAAAAATCTACGTAAAAAACCAGGGCAAAATCTGGGGAAAATCCTGAAAAAATCTACCTAAAATCTGGGGAAAATCCGGGAAAAATCCTAAAAAAATCAGGGAAAACCAAGGAAAAATCCAGTAAAAATCAGGGAAAATCCAAGAAACCCCAGGAAAAGCCCCAGAAATTTGGGAAAGAATTCCCGGACCTTGGAGATGGGAAAAGGCTCCGGATGTTTCTTGTAGAGGCCGAGAATTCCGGGCAGGATTTTCGGGAGTTGTTCTTCCAACTTTTCCTCGGGAATTAAGGAGCTCATGGGGCCCAGAGCTTCCACCACGGCCAAGCGCACCTGGAAAAATCCGGGAGAAACAACGGGAAAATCCTGGAATTCCGATGGGAAAAATCCCAGAATTCCAGCAGGAAAATCCCAGAATTCTGATGGGAAAATCCCAGAATTCTGATGGGAAAATCCCGGAATTCTGATGAGAAAATCTCGGAATTTCCATGGGAAAATCCCAAAATTTCAATGGGAAAATCCCGGAATTCCAACGGGAAAACCCCAGAATTCCAAGGCCAATCTCAAATCCAATCCTGACGCGAATTCTGATCCCGATTCCACCATAATCCCATTTCCTAATCCCGATCCCGATCCCATTCCCATCCCAACCCATATCCCAATCCTCATCTTGATCCCAATCCCGATCCCCATCCCAATCCTATTCCCAATCCCAATTTCGACCTTGAGCCCAATCCCGATCCTAATCCCAATCCCAAAACCAATCCTAATGCCAGCCTAATCCCAATCCCAACTTCGACATCGACACCAACCATAATCCGAATCCCAACCCTAATCCCGATCCCAATTTCTGCCTTAAACCTGATTCTAATCCTAATCCCAACCCTAACCCTAATCCCAATCCTAATCCCAATACTAACGCCAGCCCTAATCCTAATGGAAATTTATCCCTTGACGCCAATCCCAAACCTAATCCCAACCCTAATCCCAACCCTAATCCCAATCCTGATCCCAATTTCTGCCTTAAACCCGATCCTAATCCTAATCCCAACCCTAATCCTAACCCCAATCCAAATCCCAATTTCTACCTTGAGCCCCATCCTGATCCCAATCCTAATCCCAAATCCCGATCCTAATCCCGATACCAACGCCAGCCCTAAAGCCAATCCCAATTTCGACATTGACACCAATCCTGATCCGAATCCCAATCCTAATCCCAACCCCGATCCCAATACTAATACCAGCCCTAATCCCAATGCAAATTTATCCCTTGACACCAATCATAACCCGAATCCCAATCCCAATCCCAATCCAAATCCCTTCAATTCCAATCCCAATCCCAATCCCCTTCAATCCCAATCCCAATCTTAATCCCAATCCCCTTCAACCTCAATCCCAATCCCCTTCAATCTCAATCCAATCCAAATCCCTTTCAATCCCAATCCCAATCTTAATCCCAATCCCTTTCAATCACAATCCCAATCCCAATCCCAATCCCCTTCAATCCCAATTACAATCTTAATCCCAATCCCTTTCAATCCCAATCCCAATCCCAATCCTAATCCTAATCTCAATCCTAATCCCTTCAATCCCAATCCTAATCCAAGTCCCTTCAATTCCAATCCCAATCCCAATCCTAATCCCAATTCCCTTCAATCCCAATTCCAATCCTAATCCCAATCCCTTTCAATCCCAATCCCAATCCTAATCCTAACCCAAATCCCTTCAATTCCACTCCAAATCCCAATCCTAATCCCAATCTCTTTCAATCCCAATCCCAATCCCCTTCAATGCTAATCCTAACCCAAATCCCTTCAATTCCAATCCCAATCCTAATCCCAATCCCCTTCAATCCCAATCCCAATCCTAATCCCAATCCCATTCAATCCTAATCCCAATCCCATTCAATCCTAATCCCAATCCCAATCCCCTTCAGTGCTCACTCTCGATCCTGTTTTTCCCAAATCCCATAATTCCCACCCGGCCTCGCAGGGCCGCAGCCAAGAGCGGAAAAAGGAGCCGAAAAGCGGCCCCGACTTCCCGGGAATCCCAATCCCATCCCCATCCTCCTCTTCATCCCAATCCCACTCCTATTCCTATTCCCAATCCTATTCCCTTCCAATCCCAATCCCATCTTCATCCCAAACTCGATCCCAAATCCCAAATCCCAAATCCCAAATGCCAAACGCCATCCCAACCCTAATCCAAATCCTGACCCCTTTCTAATCCCGATCCCATCTTCATCCCGAGCTTGATCCTGAACTCGATCCCATCCCAAAGCCCGATCCCAAAGGCCAAATCCAGATCCCCGCCCTGTTCCCGATTCCATCCCAATCCCAATTTCCATCGCGATCCCAATCCTGATGCGGATCCCAATCCCAATCCCGTTCGTGATCCCAATCCTCATCCTAATCCCGATCCCGATCCTGCTCCTGTTCCAAATCCCATTCCCAATCCTTATCCAGATCCCCACTGTGATCCCGATCCTGATCCTGATCCAATCCCAATCCTAAATCCCCCAAATTCCCAAAAATTCCTTCAAAATCCCCGAATTTCCCACCTCGGGCTCCCTGTGCTGGATCCGGGATTGGAAGAGGAGCTCGAAGGCAGCTCCAAGTTCCTGGAAATCCCAATCCCCCCAAAAATTCCCCAAACGTTCCCAAAAAAATCCCCCCAAATTGCAAAGAAGAATCCCAAAAAATTCCCAAAATTCACTCCCAGAATTCCCCCAATATTCCCGAAACTTTCCCAAGTTCCTGGGAATCCCAACCCCCAAAAATCCCCCCAAAAACCCCCCAAAATTTCCCCGGAATTCCCAAAAAAATCCCCAAAATCCCAAAAAATCCCCCAAAACCCTAAAAGTCCCCAAAACCCCCAAAAATTCCCAAAAAATCCCCCAAAATTCCCAGATTTCCCACCTTGGGCTCCCGGTGCTGGATCCAGAAGAGGAAGAGGAGCTCGAAGGCCGCTCAATCCTCAAAAAATCCCCAAAAATCCCAAGAAATCCCCAAAAATCCCCAAAAATCCCTCAAAAATTCTCAAAATTTCCCCCCAAAATCCCAAAAATTCCCCCAAATCCCCGAAAATTCCCAAAATTCCCACCTTGGCTCCGGTGCTGGATCCAGGAGTGGAAGAGCAGCACAAAGGCCGCTCAATCCCCAAAAAATCCCCGAAAATCCCAAGAAATCCCCCCAAATTCCCCAAAAATTTCCAAAAATTCCCCAAAAATTCCCAAAAATTCCCAAAAATTCCCCCAAAATTCCCAGATTTCCCACCTTGGGCTCCCGGTGCTGGATCCAGGAGTGGAAGAGCAGCACAAAGGCCACTCAATCCCCCAAAAAATCCCCAAAAAATCCCCGAAAAATCCCCCAAAAAATCCCAAAAAATCCAAAAAATTCCCAAAAAATTCCCAAAATTCCCAAAATTCCCCAAAAAATCCCCGAAAATTCCCAGATTTCCCACCTTGGGCTCCCGGTGCTGGATCCAGGAGTGGAAGAGCAGCTCGAAGGCCGCTCAGTCCCCAAAAAATCTCCCAAAAATCCTCCAAAATTCCCAAAAATCCCCAAAAATCCCTCAAAAATTCCCAAAATTTCCACAAAAATCCCCCCAAAATTCCCAAAAAATTCCCAAAATTCCCCAAAAATCCCCGAAAATTCCCAATTTTCCCACCTTAGGCTCCTGGTGCTGGATCCAGGAGAGGAAGAGCAACTCGAAGGCTGCTCAATCCCCAAAAATCTCCCAAAATCCCCAAAAAAATCCCAAAAAATCCCCCAAAAAATCCCAAAAAATCCAAAAAATTCCCAAAAAATCCAAAAATTCCCAAAAAATCCCCCAAAATTCCCAGATTTCCCACCTTGGCTCCGGTGCTGGATCCAGGAGTGGAAGAGCAGCACAAAGGCCGCTCAATCCCCAAAAAATCCCTGAAAAATCCCCAAAAAATCCCCAAAATTCCCCAAAAATTCCCAAAAATTCCCAAAAATTCCCGCCAAAATCCCCAAAATTCCCCCAAATCCCCGAAAATTCCCAGATTTCCTACCTTGGCTCCGGTGCTGGATCCAGAAGAGGAAGAGCAGCTCGAAGGCCGCTCAATCCCCAAAAAATCCCCAAAAATCCCCCAAAAATCCCAAAAAATCCCCCAAAAATCCCAAAATTCCCCAAAAATTCCCAAAAATTCCCAAAAATTCCCGCCAAAATCCCAAAAATTCCCCCAAATCCCCGAAAATTCCCAGATTTCCTACCTTGGCTCCGGTGCTGGATCCAGAAGAGGAAGAGCAGCTCGAAGGCCGCTCAATCCCCAAAAAATCCCCAAAAATCCCAAAAAATCCCAAAAAATCCCCAAAAAATCCTCCAAAAAATCCCAAAAATTCCCAAAATTCCCCAAAATTCCCCCAAATCCCCGAAAATTCCCAATTTTCCCACCTTGGGCTCCCGGTGCTGGATCCAGGAGTGGAAGAGCAGCTCGAAGGCGGCTCCCAGCTCGTGGGCGAAGGCGTCCCTGCGGATCGTGGGGTCGGGGGCCTGATCCCGGCCCGCCAAATATTCCTGGATGCTCTCGCTGAAACGCTGGAGAGCTGAAGGAAAAAAAATTGGGAAAAATCTGGGATTTTGGGAATTTTTTGGGAATTTTTTGGGAATTTTCAGGAATTTTTTGGGATTTTTGAGGCGTTTTTTCGGATTTTTTTTGGATTTTTTTTTCCCCGACTTTTAAGAATTGCTTTCGGATTTTTGAAATTTGTTTGGAAGCTTTTGGAAGGTTTTGGAAAATCTTCGGAGTTTTTTGGAATTTTTTTTGGAATTTTCAGGGAGTTTTGGAGAATTTGGGGGGATTTTTTTTTTTTTATTTGGGGGGAATTTATGGGAATTTTGAGCCCGGGGCCTGATCCCGGCCCGCCAAATATTCCTGGATGTTCTCGCTGAAACGTTGGAGAGCTGAGAAAAAAAAAATTTGGGAAAAATCAGGGATTTTTGGGAGTTTTTTGGGAATTTTTGGGGAATTTTTTTGGAATTTTGGGGCGGTTTTGGGGGGATTTTTTCAAGATTTTTTGGCAGTTTTTTGTTAATTTTTTTTCGATTTCTTTCTTTGAACTTTTGGAGACTTTTTTAGGCATTAGAGAAATTGGCGTTTTTTGGGGAATTTTGGGGATTTTTAATGGGATTTTTTTGGAATTTTGGGAGGGATTTTTACAGATTTTTGGGAAATTCTGGGGGATTTTGATCCCGGCCCGCCAAATATTCCAGGATGTTCTCGCTGAAACGTTGGAGACCTAGAGAAAAATATTCCAAGAAATTCAGGAATTTTGAGCATTTTTTGGGAATTTTTTGGAATTTTTTTTGATTTTTTGGGCGCTTTTTTTGAGGATTTTTTAAAATTTTTGGGGGTTTTTTCCCACTTTAAAAAATTGTTTTGGATTGTTTTTAAATCCTCTCATTCGCCTTTGAAGCTTTCGGAAAAGTTGAGAGTTTTTGGATTTTTTTGGAATTTTTGGGGGAGGTTTGGAGTATTTGGGGGGATTTTTTTAAAAAATTTTTTGGTTTTTTTTGTGGAGTTTTGTGGGATTTTTCTTTTCTCGATTTTTTTTTTTTTTTTTTGCTATTTTTTAGGAATTTTTCACTCCAAATTTTTTCGGCATTTTCAAAAGTTTTCGGAAAGTCGGCGAGTTTTGGGGAATTTCTGAGAATTTTCAGAGATTTTTTTTAAAATGAAGTTTTTTGGAATTTTTTCGGGGGGGGAAAATTTTTTTGGAGATTTTTTGAGAATTTACATCCGTGAAACATTCCATGAAATTGGGGATTTTGGGGGAAATTCCCGGATCCCGAACCCTTTCCCAGGAATTTTTTTTCTTTTTTTTGGGGATTTATTTTACCGTAACAAAAGGCGGATTTCATGGAATCGGCCCGGGCCATCCCCAGCATGGGCAGCAACGTCCCCAGGATGGAATTGAGGAACGGAACCATCCCGAAAACTTGGGGGGGGGGGGGCGGGGGAAAAAACAGGGAAAAAAAAAGTTACGGAAAGAAAAATCCCAAAATTCCCACCCCCAAATCCCGAAGTCCCGAATCCCAAAATTCTGGCAACAAATCCCGACGTTTCAAAGCCCCGAAATCCCAAAATTCCAACCCCAAATTCAGCCAGAAATGCCAAAATTTCGGCCCCAAAATCCCAAAATTCCAGCTGCAAATTCTGGCCCCAAATCCCAAATTTCTGGCCCCAAATCCCGGCCAAAAATCCCAAACCTCCCAAATCCCAAAATCCCAAAATTCCGGCCCCAAATCCCAAAATTCCAGCCCCAAATCCCAAAATTCCAAAGTCTCAAAATCCCAAAATTCCGGCCCCAAATCCCAAAATTCTGGCCCCAAATCCCAAAATTCCAAAGTCTCAAAATCCCAAAATTCCGGCCCCAAATCCCAAAATTCCGGCCCCAAATCCCAAAATTCCAAAGTCTCAAAATCCCAAAATTCCGGCCCCAAATCCCAAAATTCTGGCCCCAAATCCCCAAATTCCAACCCCAAATCCTCAAAACTCCCAAATCCCCAAATTCCCAAATCCCGAAATTCCAAAGTCCCAAAATCCCAAAATTCCAATTCCAAATCCCAAAATTTCAATCCCAAAATTCTAGCCCCAAATCCCCAAATTGCAACCTCAAATCCCATAATTCCAAATCCTCAAAACTCCCAAATCCCAAAATTCCGGCCCCAAATCCCAAAATTCCGGCCCCATTAGTGAGGATTCCCCAGGATTTCCCAGGATTTCCCAGAATTTTGGGGATTTTTGGAGATTTTTCTGGAAAATTCCCAGGATTTCTCAAGATTTTCCCAGGTTATCCCAGGATTTTCCCGGAATTTTCCCAGGATTTTCCCAGAATTTTCCCAGGATTTCCCAGAAATTTTCCAAGATTTTCCCGGTATTTCCCCAGATTTTGATTCCCATAATTTCTCCAGGATTTTCCTGGGATTTCCCAGAAATTTCCCAGATTTTTCCTGGGATTTTCCCCCAATTTTTCCCACCTTTTCCCAGAATTTTCTTGGAATTCTCCCAGGATTTCCCAGGAATTCCCCAGAATTCTTTCTGGAATTCTCCGATATTTTCCCAGATTTTTTTCCTGGAATTTTCCCAGAATTTCTCAGGATTTTCTTGGAATTTCCCAGAAATTTTCCAGGATTTTTCCCAGAATTTTCCTGGATTTTCTGAAATTTTTCTAGCATTTTCCTGGAATTTCCTGGGATTTTCCCGGGATTTTTCCAGAATATTTCCATAATTTCCCCAAAATTTTCCAGGATTTTTCCTGGGATTTCCCCAGGATTTTTCCAGAATTTCCCCAAATTCTTCCTGGATTTTTCCAAAAAATTTGCAGGATTTTTTAATAATTTTCCTGGATTTTTCCGGGAATTTCCCTGGATTTTTCCATGATTTTTCTGGGGATTTCCCCAGGATTTTTCCAGAATTTTTTCCCAAATTTTCCCAGGATTTTCCTGGAATTTTCCCAGGATTTTCCCGGAATTTTCCCATGACATTCCCAGCATTTTTTTCCCATTATTTTCCTGGGATTTTCCTGGGGATTTTCCCAAAAATTTCCCAGGATTCTTCTGGAATTTTCCCAGAATTTTCCCAGATTTTCCGGAATTCTCTCCGAATTTCCCCAGAATTTTTCCTGGGGATTTTCCCCAGCATTTTCCCGGCATTTTCCCAGGATTCTCCTGAAAGTTTTTCCCAGGATTTTCCCCGAATTTTCCCCGAATCTTCCCGAGGTTTTCCCAGAACGTTCCGGAATTTCCCGGGAACGTTCCCTCACCGTTGGCGGTGGCCAGGTTGGCGAAGGTCCTGAGCACGCCGGGGTGGGGCACAATTCCCGGCTGGAATTTCCCCAGCACTTCCTCCATCACTTTGTTCAGGAATCGTTTCCCCAGTTCCACCAGGACGTCGCTGGCCGCCTCCTGCCACTCCGGGATGGGATCCTGGAAATTCCAAAAGAAATAAAAAAATCCCCAAAAAAATATAAAAATCCCCGAATTTCAAAGAAAAAAATTCCCAAATTTAAAAAAAAAAGAAAAATCCCAAAACTTCCCAAAAACTCCCCAAAAAATCCAAAAAAAATTCCCAAAAAACCCCCCAAAAATAATAATGAAAAATCCCCCCAAAAATCCCCAAAACAATCCCACAAAAATCCACAAAAAAGCCCCAAAAACATCCTAAAAAAGTCCCCCAAAAATCCCTAAAAAATCCTCCAAAATTTCAAAAAAAGCTCCTCAAAAATTAAAAAAATAATTGAAAAAAAACCTCCAAAAATTCTCCAAAAATCCCTAAAACAAAATCCATTAAAAAATCCCCCTAAAAAATGCCCAAATTTCTTTAAATTCCCCAAATTTCCCCCAAATTTCAGCAGAAAATTCCAATTTTCACCTGGGATTTGGTGATTTCCTGGGAAACCAAAAAAATCCCCCAAAAAATCCCCCAAAAAAACCCTCCCAAAATCCCCCAAAAAATCCCCCAAAAGTAGGAAAAAAACACTCCTCAAAAATAAAAAAAATTTGAAAAAAATTCTCCAAAAATCCCCAAAAAATCCCAAAAATATTCTCCAAAAATCCAAAAATAATCCCCCAAAAATCCCCCCAAAATTCCTCAAAAAATCCAAAAAAATCCCTCAAAAAAATCCCAAAAATTACAAAAAAAATCCCAAAAAATACAAAAAAAATCCCAAAAAGCCCCCGAAAAATCCTTCAAAAATTCCAAAAAAATCCCCTCAAAAATGCCCCCAAAATATCCCTAAAAATCCCTAAAAAATCCCCCAAAAAGCCCCCCCAAATTCCCAATTTTCCCAAAATTCTAGTTTTTTACCTCGCAGTTGGTTATTCCCTGCAAGGCCAAAAAAATCGCCCCAAAAATCGCCCCCAAAAAATCCCCAAAAATCAAAAAAAATCCCCCCAAAATCCCCCAAAAATCCCAAAAATTTCCCAAATTTCCCCCAAATTTCAGCAGAAAATTCCAATTTTCACCTGGGATTTGGTCATTTCCTGGGAAGCCAAAAAAATCCCCCAAAAACATCCCCCAAAAAAACCCTCCCAAAATCCCCAAAAATCCCCCAAAAGTAGAAAAAAACACTCCTCAAAAATAAAAAAAAATTGAAAAAAATTCTCCAAAAATCCCCAAAAAATCCCAAAAATATTCTCCAAAAATCCAAAAATAATCCCCCAAAAATCCCCCCAAAATTCCTCAAAAAATCCAAAAAAATCCCTCAAAAAAATCCCCAAAATTACAAAAAAAATCCCAAAAAATACAAAAAAAAATCCCAAAAAGCCCCCGAAAAATCCTTCAAAAATTCCAAAAAATCCCCTCAAAAATGCCCCCAAAATATCCCTAAAAATCCCTAAAAAATCCCCCAAAAACCCCCCAAAATTCCCAATTTTCCCAAAATTCTAGTTTTTTACCTCGCAGTTGGTTATTCCCTGCAAGGCCAAAAAAATCGCCCCAAAAATCGCCCCCAAAAAATCCCCAAAAATCAAAAAAAATCCCCCCAAAATCCCCCAAAAAATCCCAAAAATTTCCCAAATTTCCTCCCAAAATTCCCAAATTTCCCCCCAAAATTCCCAAATTTTCCCCAAAATTCCCAAATTTCCCCCCAAAATTCCCAAATTTCCCCCAAAATTCCCAAATTTTCCCCAAAATTCCCAAATTTCCCCCCAAAATTCCCAAATTTCCCCCAAAATTCCCAAATTTCCCCCCAAAATTCCCAAATTTCCCCCAAAATTCCCAAATTTCCTCCCAAAATTCCCAAATTTCCCCCAAAATTCCCAATTTTCCCCCAAAATTCCCAAATTTCCCCCCAAATTCCCAAATTTCCCCCAACTCCGGGTTTTTTACCTTGGACTTGGTCATTTCCTGCGAGGCCAGGGCGACGACGGCGGCGGCCGAGGCTTTGCCCAGCTCCGGGAGGTGATCGCCCAGCAGCGAGCGCATCGCGCGCAGGATCAGCGCCCGCTGCGGGTACGGCAGCTGCGGAAAAAAAACGGGAAAATTGGGAATTTGGGGAAAATCAGGAAAAAATTGGGAATTTGGGGGAAATTCGGGGGAGTTTTGGGGGATTTTTGGGGATTTTTTTCCAATTTTTTTTGATTTTTGGGGGGATTTTGGGGGAATTTTTGGGATTTCTTGGAGAATTTTTGGGGGGACTTGTTTTTGGAATTTGGAGGGATTTGGGGGAAATTTTGGAAATTTTTTTGGGAAATTATTGGACTTTTTAAAATTTTTTGGAATTTTTTTTGCAATTTTTTTTGAAATTTTTGTAAAATTTTTTGGAAATTTTTTTTGCAATTTTTTGGAAAATTTTTTACTTTTTCGGGAATTTTTTTGCAATTTTTTTGGATTTTTTTTATTTTTTGAGGGTTTTTTGGGGGGGAGATTCTGAGAGTTGGGAAATGGGAATTTTGGGAATTCTGGGAATTTGGGGAATTCGGGGAATTCTGGGAACGGGGATGACAAAAGGCGGGAGGTGATCGCCCAGCAGCGAGCGCATCGCGCGCAGGATCAGCGCCCGCTGCGGGTACGGCAGCTGCGGAAAAAAACGGGAAAATCGGGGAATTTGGGAAAATCGGGAAAAAATTGGGAATTTGGGGGAAATTCGGGGGAGTTTTTGGGGATTTTTGGGGATTTTTTTGCAGTTTTGGGGGGATTTTGGGGGAATTTTTGGGATTTCTTGGAGAATTTTTTGGGGGACTTGTTTTTGGAATTTTGGGTGATTTGGGGGGTTTTTTGGAAAATTTTTTGGGAAATTTTAGGAATTTTTTTTAATTTTTTGGACTTTTTTTGCAATTTCTGGGGAATTTTTTTCAAAATTTTTTGGATTTCTTTGCAATTTTTTTGACATTTTTTAAAAAATATTTCGGAATTTTTTTGCAATTTTTTCGGATATTTTTTATTTTTTGAGGGTTTTTTGGGGGGGAGATTCTGAGAGTTGGGAAATGGGAATTTTGGGAATTTTGGGAATTTTGGGAATTTTGGGAATTCGGGGAATTCTGGGAACGGGGATGGGAACGGGGATGACAAAAGGCGGGAGGTGATCGCCCAGCAGCGAGCGCATCGAGCGCAGGATCAGCGCCCGCTGCGGGAACGGCAGCTGCGGGAAAAAAACGGGAAAATCGGGGAATTTGGGAGAATCGGGGAAAAATTGGGAATTTGGGGGAAATTCGGGGGAGTTTTTGGGGATTTTTTGGGATTTTTTTTCCAATTTTTTTGGATTTTTGGGGGGATTTTGGGGGAATTTTTGGGATTTCTTGGAGAATTTTTTTGGGGGGACTTGTTTTTGGAATTTGGAGGGATTTGGGGGGAATTTTGGAAAATTTTTTGGGAAATTATAGGACTTTTAAAAATTTTTTGGAATTTTTTTGCAATTTTTTTGAAATTTTTGTAAAATTTTTTGGAAATTTTTTTTGCAATTTTTTGGAAAATTTTTTACTCTTTCGGGAATTTTTTGCAATTTTTTTGGATTTTTTTTATTTTTTGAGGGTTTTTTGGGGGGGAGATTCTGAGAGTTGGGAAATGGGAATTCGGGGAATTCGGGGAATTCGGGGAATTCTGGGAATTCTGGGAACGGGGATGACAAAAGGCGGGAGGTGATCGCCCAGCAGCGAGCGCATCGAGCGCAGGATCAGCGCCCGCTGCGGGAACGGCAGCTGCGGAAAAAAACCGGGAAAATCGGGAATTTGGGGAAAATCAGGAAAAAAATGGGAATTTGGGGGAAATTTGGGGGAGTTTGGGGATTTTTTTGCAATTTTGAAGAATTTTGGGATAATTTTTGGGGAATTTTGGAGATTTCTTGCAGAATTTCTTTGACAGACTTTATTTGGAATTTTGGGTGATTTGGGGGGTTTTTTGGAAATTTTTTGGGGAAATTTTAGGAAATTTTTTTAATTTTTTGGACTTTTTTTGCAACTTTTTGGGAAATTTTTTAAATTTTTTTGGAATTTTTTTTGCAATTTTTGGGGAAATTTTTGTAAAATTTTTTTGAAATTTTTTTTGGAATTTTTTGGAAAATTTTTTACTTTTTCGGGAATTTTTTTGCAATTTTTTTGGATTTTTTTTTTATTTTTTGAGGGTTTTTTGGGGGGGAGATTCTGAGAGTTGGGAAATGGGAATTCTGGGAATTCGGGGAATTCGGGGAATTCTGGGAATTCTGGGAACGGAGATGACAAAAGGCGGGAGGTGATCGCCCAGCAGCGAGCGCATCGAGCGCAGGATCAGCGCCCGCTGCGGGAACGGCAGCTGCGGGAAAAAAACGGGAAAATCGGGGAATTTGGAGAAATCGGGGAAAAATTGGGAATTTGGGGGAAATTCGGGGGAGTTTTTGGGGATTTTTTGGGATTTTTTTCCAATTTTTTTGGATTTTTGGGGGGATTTTGGGGGAATTTTTGGGATTTCTTGGAGAATTTTTTTGGGGGGACTTGTTTTTGGAATTTGGAGGGATTTGGGGGGAATTTTGGAAAATTTTTTGGGAAATTATAGGACTTTTAAAAATTTTTTGGAATTTTTTTGCAATTTTTTTGAAATTTTTGTAAAATTTTTTGGAAATTTTTTTTGCAATTTTTTGGAAAATTTTTTACTCTTTCGGGAATTTTTTGCAATTTTTTTGGATTTTTTTTATTTTTTGAGGGTTTTTTGGGGGGGAGATTCTGAGAGTTGGGAAATGGGAATTCGGGGAATTCGGGGAATTCGGGGAATTCGGGGAATTCTGGGAACGGGGATGACAAAAGGCGGGAGGTGATCGCCCAGCAGCGAGCGCATCGAGCGCAGGATCAGCGCCCGCTGCGGGAACGGCAGCTGCGGAAAAAAACCGGGAAAATCGGGAATTTGGGGAAAATCAGGAAAAAAATGGGAATTTGGGGGAAATTTGGGGGAGTTTGGGGATTTTTTTGCAATTTTGAAGAATTTTGGGATAATTTTTGGGGAATTTTGGAGATTTCTTGCAGAATTTCTTTGACAGACTTTATTTGGAATTTTGGGTGATTTGGGGGGTTTTTTGGAAATTTTTTGGGGAAATTTTAGGAAATTTTTTTAATTTTTTGGACTTTTTTTGCAACTTTTTGGGAAATTTTTTAAATTTTTTTGGAATTTTTTTTGCAATTTTTGGGGAAATTTTTGTAAAATTTTTTGAAATTTTTTTTGGAATTTTTTGGAAAATTTTTTACTTTTTCGGGAATTTTTTTGCAATTTTTTTGGATATTTTTTATTTTTTTAGATTTTTTGAGGGGGAGATTCTGAGAGTTGGGAAATGGGAATTTTGGGAATTCTGGGAATTCGGGGAATTCTGGGAATTCGGGGATGGGAACAGGGATGACAAAAGGCGGGAGGTGATCGCCCAGCAGCGAGCGCATCGAGCGCAGGATCAGCGCCCGCTGCGGGAACGGCAGCTGCGGGAAAAAAACGGGAAAATCGGGAATTTGGGGAAAATCAGGAAAAAATTGGGAATTTGGGGGAAATTCGGGGGAGTTTGGGGATTTTTTTGCAATTTTGAAGAATTTTGGGATAATTTTTGGGGAATTTTGGAGATTTCTTGCAGAATTTCTTTGGCAGACTTTATTTGGAATTTTGGGTGATTTGGGGGGTTTTTGGAAATTTTTTGGGGAAATTTTAGGAAATTTTTTTAATTTTTTGGACTTTTTTTGCAACTTTTTGGGAAATTTTTTAAATTTTTTGGAATTTTTTTTGCAATTTTTGGGGAAATTTTTGTAAAATTTTTGTGAAATTTTTTTTGGAATTTTTTGGAAAATTTTTTACTTTTTCGGAAATTTTTTTGGCAATTTTTTTGGATTTTTTTTTTATTTTTTGAGGGTTTTTTGGGGGGGAGATTCTGAGAGTTGGGAAATGGGAATTCTGGGAATTCGGGGAATTCGGGGAATTCTGGGAATTCTGGGAACGGAGATGACAAAAGGCGGGAGGTGATCGCCCAGCAGCGAGCGCATCGAGCGCAGGATCAGCGCCCGCTGCGGGAACGGCAGCTGCGGGAAAAAAACGGGAAAATCGGGGAATTTGGAGAAATCGGGGAAAAATTGGGAATTTGGGGAAA
>NW_027095334.1:0-23331 GCF_029207755.1 Chamaea fasciata | reverse complement strand
GGTCACCTGTCAGATTTCCCTGGAATTCAGCCACCCCCCTGAGCTCGGGCTCCAGGTGATGTTTCAGAGCAGGAGAAGGCACTGGCCGGCCTGTGCTGAGGCAGCCCCTGTGCCCTCGGGAGGACACAGCTCCCTGCAGGAGCTCAGCTCCTTTCCGAGCCCCAGCAGTGGCCTCTGCAAGTGCCTTTCCCTCAGGCAAGGGATGCCCATCCCTGCCTTCAGCACACCTCCAGTGGGACCCACCTGCAAAAGCTTTCCATCACTTCTGCACTCCGGCTGGCTCCCTGGAAAAGTCCAGACTTCATCCAAACGAAACTCCATCCCACTCAAACCTTTGATTTTGAGGCATCTCCGAGGGCCGTTGCTCTGGATTTAATTTCTGTGAGGGAGGAGCACCTTGGCTTTAATGCTGCCGATGGGTGATGTCCTCAGGCTGAAAGGGAGGGGATTTGGGGTGGCCAGGACATCCCTGGCAACTGTGTGGGAGCTCCGGGAGGTGGGAATTGCTGTCTGAGCCCCTCTGCAGACAGCCCGAGCCGCCGTTCCCGGGCAATGCCAGCTGTTCCCTGGGGAGCTCTTGGGCTGTGGGTGCCTCTGTCCGGGCTGCAGCATCTCCCCGTGCCCGGTGGGAGCAGCCCCTGGCCGAGGAGCCGCGGCAGCCCCAGGGCCGTGTCCGTGCCAGCCCCGAGCCCGGCCCCGGGCCCTGCGTTTGGCCGCCGCTGCCACGGGCGGGGCCCCGCAGGCACAGCTCCTCCCCTGCACATCATCCCAGGGCTGCTGGCCCCGCTGGGGCTGCCGGCCTCCTTCCTCCCTGCGCCTCCGGGCACCCGGGACACCTGCAGGAAACACCGAGGGACACTGCAGGCGGCACGGGGGGCCACCGAGGCCTCCGGCCAGAAAAGCAGCCCCGGCCTCAGCAGCTGCCATCAGTTTGGCCCGGCAACACTCACCTGCAGGAAACGCCCCTGTGCGGGTGGGACCGGCCCTGCCTCTCTGCAGAGCTTTGGCCGTGGAAGAAGGGAAGCCTCAGGACTTGTCCTGCTCTTTTCCGCCCAGAAAGAGACTTTGTGTAAGTACTTTTACGGCAGCTGTTGAGTAAATCCTGGAAAGGACAGGAAATCAGCGTCACTGGAAGAGCTTTGTGCTGTCGTGAGCTGCCAGCCAGTTCTGCCCTCGAGCCATTCCAGGGGCTGCTGTGTGAAGCAGCTTTGGCAGAGAAGGCGGCACTGCACTTACCTTAGTGGGGCCAAGCGTTGCCATCCTATGGAGGTCCATCCCCATAATGCAGAGATTGGTTCAGCTGCTTGGAGCAGAGTCCGGGTAATGCCAAGGTGCTGAGTTCGATTCTCAAACGGTCCGTCTGCTTGAGAGCCAGATTTTAGGATCCCTCTCAGGCTCAGTATATCCTGTGACCTGGAAATAAGAGGAAAATTCTCGGCTGAGTTTTAATAAAACAGCTTTTGCCATTGCAGGGTGTGAGCTGCACTCGGTGATTTTCGGCCGCGATGAGCCCCACGAGCATTCCGCCCTTCCTTGCCGCCATCTTGGTTGCGTCTGAGGCCACTTCCGGTCCCGCCGGCATCTTTTTTGCGGCACCGCTAAGGCCCCCGGCAGGTGTTTACACAGACGCCTGACTAAATCCACGAATCCGAACCCGGAGGCGGCGCGGATGAGCACATGGCCGGTGTCTGCACACCTGGAAACGCCGCGGAAAATTGCGCCCGGGCGGCGCTGTAGTCGGGGTTTTTGTGCAGGCATCTGCGTAAACGCCTACAGGGTCCTTATTTTTTCCCGCCCTTTTGGCCGCCCTTTTTGGAAGGTCGGGCGCCTCGCGCCTCGGCGCCATTTTGTGAGGGGCGACGCGTGACTTCCGCTTTTCCTTGCCGCCATCTTGGTTGCTCCTGAGGCCACTTCCGTCCCGGCCGCCATGTTCTTTGTGGCTCGGCATAGGCCTCCACCAGGTATTTACACAGACGCCTGACTAAATCCACGAATCCGAACGCAAGCGCGTCGCGACTGAGCACACGGCCCGTGTCGGCACACCTGGAAACGCCGCGGAAAATTGCGCCCGGGCAGCGCCGTAGTCGGGGTTTTTGTGCAGGCGTCTGGCTAAATGCCTATAGGGTCCTTATTTTTTCCCGCCCTTTTGGCCGCCTTTTTTGGAAGGTCGGGCGCCTCGCGCTTCGGCGCCATTTTGTGAGGGGCGACGTGTGACTTCCGCTTTCCCTTGCCGCCATCTTGGTTGCTCCTGAGGCCACTTCCGTCCCGGCCGCCATGTTCTTTGTGGCTCGGCATAGGCCTCCGCCAGGTGTTTACGCAGACGCCTGACTAAATCAACGAATCTGAACGCGGACGCGGCGCGACTGAGCACACGGCCCCGTGTCCTCACACCTGGAAACGCCGCGGAAAATTGCCCCCGGGCGGCGCCGTAGTCGGGGTTTTGTGCAGGCAGCTGCATAAACACCTATAGGGTCCTTATTTTTCCCGCCCTTTTGGCCGCCCTTTTTAGAAGGTCAGGCGCCTCGCGTCTCGCCGCCATCTTGGTAGTGGAACCCACTAAAATGCCCCCTCGGCCGCTCACACAAGCGCCTGACTCAATGGACTGCCGCCCGCGGCGCCGCTGCGCCCCCATCCCGTGTCCGCACACCCGCAGACGCCGCGGAAAAGCGCGCCCGGACGGCTCCGGGGTCCGGGTGGCGCGCGCAGGCAGCCGGCTGCCACGCGCCCGGGCTCCTTGCCTTTTTCCCTCCCTTTCGGCCCCGAGCTGCGGGCGGGCGGGCGGCAGCGCCGCCCCCGAGCTCACAATGCGGGGCTGCCACGCGCGTCGGGGACGGGCGGGGGGGGACAGCTGCACTACCGCTCTTTGCCCACAGGGTGGCAGCACTGCCGCACGGCTCCGGCGGGACGGTCATGGGGGACAGCTGCACTACCGCTCTTTGCCCACAGGGTGGCAGCATTGCCGCACAGATCAGGCGGGACGGGCGGGAGGGACAGCTGCACTACCGCTCTTTGCCCACACGATGGCAGCATTGCCGCACAGATCAGGCGGGACGGGCGGGAGGGACAGCTGCACTACCGCTCTTTGCCCACACGGTGGCAGCATTGCCGCACAGATCGGGCGGGCCGGGCGGGAGGGACAGCTGCACTACCGCTCTCTGCCCACAGGGTGGCAGCACTGCCGCGCGGCGGCGCGGAGCGGAGCCATAAACGAACGTGCCCAGAAATGCCCTTCCGAACAGCCTCCGGAATAAATGGCCCAAAAGACCCCCGAGCACACCTGCGAGAGCCCTGCCAGCAACCAGACCGAACCAAAAAAGCCTTTCGTTCAGGCTCTATTTCAATATTTTTTATCTTTGTGATTCTGATATTTACATTAATCATTACAATTCAGCTTTTATATTATGTACATTATACATCATGTATTATGTTTATTATACTATTATATTTATTATATATATTAAGTATAGAAAGTTATATATAAAATAATTTATTATTTATTATGTAATGTTATAAATAATAATACATTTCATTGAAATATCATGATTATGTACATTATAGATGTTTATATTATGTATATTATATATATTTATAAAACGTGTAGTATGTAATAATATATTGTGTATTTATTATTTATATTATTTTTCATATCCTATACTTTTTGTTATTTTTCTTTTTCATTATTTTTTAATTCGTTTGTTTATATTTTAAACGATATTTTACACTAGATGAATTCATTAACCTAACACATCAGAAACACAATTAATTTGAATTAAATGAGCCTGGTTTTCTAAGGGGTAAAGTTTTAATCTTTATTCAAATAATATGGGCATGTTTTCTCTTTCTCTATGGTTTTTTTTTGGTGGGTTGCGGGGGAGTTTAGTTTGTGGGTTTTCTTTTTTTGTTCGCTTTGTTTTGGAGTTCTTTGCTAATAAACAAGCAGGGTCGGAGAGTTCAAAATAAAACGTCTACTTTGTTTTTATTGCCCCCTCTGAAATACGCCTCGACAGCCTGGACAGCAGGCTGCTGCTGGTAACACTGTGCACGGGTAGGAGGAGACCTGGTCGGGGCTGGGAAGGAAAAAACGGCACCACGGTGGTCACAGCTTTCTCCCTTCAGGAGTTTTATGGAGCAGAAAATACAGAGCTTTTGCCAACTGCGCTCTCTATGACATCCCGACGTCCAGCGGGCACGGAGGTCATTTCTCATCTTTCTTGCCAACAGCCAAACCCCCAGGCGCCCGGGGGAAGAAAGAGTATGGGGAAAAAAAAAAAGGAACAAAGAAAACATGAAAAAATAAACCAAAACTATAGAAAATAATAAATAAAATTAAAATACCAAAAGAAAAAAATTTCAAAGTAACAAAAAAGTGGAAAAAAAATTTAAACAAAAAATTAAAATAAAAAACTAAAAGTAGTTTTAACAAGTAAATAAATAGCTAAAGAAAAAAATATAAAAATTAAAAAACGGAAGAAAAAGTCTTTGAAAAACCACAAAACGCAACATGAGAAACCACAACAAAAGAGCATAAAAATACAAAAATAACAAGAAATAAAATACAAAATTAAATAAATGCAGCTTTCACCTCCTGCCACTGCCTAAAAAAGCACCATGGCTTTCCTCAATTATGCAGCAATAAGGGAAACAAACCCAGTGCCCCCCAGAACAGAAGGTTTTCTAGACAATTCCCACTTTTGCTTGGAAACAAATTCTATTTTAGTGGGAAGCTCATTTTGGACAAACACCCAAATGTGCCAAGGTAGGAAAGAACCAGCCCCCTGTGTCCAAGGAACAGCAGCTAGGCCTGGATTCAGGTTTTAATGGCATTTATGTAATTAAAAATGCAGTAAATTGAACTTTACAAAGAGATGAATCATGGCAAATAAATACTTCAACGTTTTCTTGGGAATTCACAGAATTTTGTGGAGATGGTGCTGGACAATTCCTGATTTACCAACATTAATTGGGTAAATTTCCTTGGAAATGTGCTCTACAAGGTGCAAAAATTCCAATTAGGATGGAAAATTGGAATAAATAAATATTCCCTTACTAAAATCAGAGAGGAAATCAGAGTTATTCCTTCAAATAAAAGGAAGGAATAACATCTAAATCCAAGCTTGCCTGGAAAACAAGCTCAGGAATTTCTAACATTGAAAACTTTTGCAAGAGTCATGAAGTTGGTGAAAGTTCATGGAATGATGATTTAAAATCTGCTTCCTCTGCTCTAATTTAAAGGGAAGTGGGAATTCAACAGGTCCAGTTACTCCTATCCAACCTTGGACTGGGATAAGGCCTTCCAGTGGCTTCACTTCCTACTGGCTCTCTCCTTTTTGCCCACAACCTGGAAGAGGAAAAGCAACAGGAATAAAGTCTCAAACAGGATGTCCTTGGTCCAGGCAGACTGAAATGCAGCTCCCAGGGAGGGAGGCCAGGCTGTGCCTCGGGGAGCTCCGGGAATCTGGGATTGCCCGTGGGATTAAAGGGCTGGAAAAGCACACCCACCTGCCAGGTTCAGTGCTGGGACCGAGCAAGGCCGGGGCTCGGGGGCAGCAGTCAGAGCTGGGACTGCAGGAGAACACCCCAAACCCGGGTTAAACATCCGGCACGACACGCAGCACGCTCCGGGAGAAACTCGGGCGGGAGAAGCCCCGGGATGCTCCACGTTCCTTGCCCTTGGCAGCTGTGCCAGGGCCTCCCTCAGAATGCTGACCTCACCGTGCAGCTCCTACAAAACAGGAGAACTTATGGGAATCGCCCAGCAATCCATGGACTTCCAGTTATTAAGAACCACAGCTGCAGCGAAAGGTGCCCAAACTCTACTGCAAACCAGCAGGTCTGAGGAGACGCAGGGATTTATTCCTGAGGGGACACAAGGATCCCTCAGCCAGCCAGGATTTCTCCCAGGCTCTTCCCACTGCTCTCTGAGGACACAAACAGCAGTTTTTCCCTGGAGTTCCCCTTTCCAACAATGCCAAGACTCATGTTCTCCTCCAACCCCAGGTTCAGGAAGGAAAGTAGGAATATTATCACTGCACAGACTGTCCAGGAGGGTGTGACTGAGGCAGCAGCACCAGCTCCCACTCCACTGCTGCTCTGGATTCCTGAGCAGCTCCTTTCCATCCTGCCCTTCCCAGCACCATTCCCTGGGTGCCATGTCCACAGACACCTTCTCCATGCCGCTTAAAACCCACAGACACCAACAGAAAGGAGATCAAAAATCAATTCACATGCTGCTAGTCAGAGAGAATGGGAGAGGCCTAAAAATCTGCATTTATTTTAGAACACTAGAGCAATTTCTTCATGACCCTGACTATCAGTGATGGGCAGATAAACACCTTCTTTAACTTACTACCTGCAAAAACATCAAGTTTCAAGTTTAGTAAAGATAAAATTTTGCTGCAAAAATAAAAGAGGTGGGATGTTGGTGTTAGTGCTTTAACCTTCGGACATTAGCGGGTATTTGTAAAACAAATTCATTATTGAAGCAGCTAACTTGAAAATAAGGGGGTTTTACAATAAAGTTGACCAAAAAAGAGTCTCAAAATTAAGATATAGGTTGCACAAATATTTAAGAAAAAAAAAGTTGTCTTTCGTGCATATAACCTGCCAGCCTCTCATGTTTTCAGTCCTTACCATTTATTTTTACCAAGGTGATGACTAAAACCTTGTCAAAAGCTCAAAAAAAAAAACAATCCAGGACAAGGCAGGTGTTTTCCCAAGTACCCCCAGTGTGGAGCTGTGTCAGCCACAAGTGTTTGCTCCCTCAGCCCAGCCCGGAGCAGGCTCCAGCTGCTGCCCAGGGGTTACCAAGGGACTCACCTGTTTCAAGCTGTAAATGCAGGTGGCCTGCACTGGAGTGCCAAAAAATGTGAAATATGTGACTCTCACCTTGAATAGCGATCGATCTTCTCAGGGGAGCCCCTCACCCAGGATGGGGGGCTCTGCCACGGATTTCATCCCTCTGCATCTGAAAGAAAGTTGGGACAAAAGTCAGAGTGCTGCAGGATACCTTGACAGCTCCACACATCTTGTGGCAATCTAGGAATACCCTCTACAGTCTAACTACACCCCACATCACAAATTTCAAGCCCCCAGCACTATTATCCTATTACCCCCACACCCAGACTGAGCATCAAGGCAGAGCAGCTCCAGGCCAAACACACACCAACACCCGTGACACAGCACAGGACAAACGAGGGGACACAACAGGGATAGAAAACTCTGGCAAGAAGAATGACCCTGAGGGTCCAGAGAACTCGGAATGAGATGACCGAGGTAAGATGGAAGGTGAGCTGGCCAGGCTCAGAGAACCCTGCAGGAACAAGATGCCATCGGGATGACTTATCCCAAGAAATGCAGAGATGGATGCCCGAGAACCCTACGGTCAGAATCCTCGACCTGTCTTTGCATTCTCACAAGACCTAACCCGCCGAATGGATCAGGGTGGTGCACGGCTGTCAGTACAGCTCAGAACAAGACCTGAAAAGGCATCGGACTGGATGCTTGTGAAGAGAGATGGATTCTGATGAGTGTCCGAGCAGCTGAGACAAAGGCACCTGGCTGAGGAGCACAGAGATCAGAAATGCTAAGACTGATGCCAGAGGTTTTGACAGGCCCCTGAAGGGCTAAGGGAAAAGACAGCACACACAAGACACCCAAGACACAGAGTGCACAACAGACACAACACACACCAGGACTGCTCTGCCCTGCACACCTCGGCACTGTGATCCAGAATGAGACTCTCCCTGGATGAAACCTAAGGGGTCACAGCTTAGACATCCCTGTCTTCAAACCTGACTCAAAAAACCTTGCTAGTGACCCCACACTCTTCTTTCATGCCCTCTACGGCTCTGAGCTCTCCACTTATCTCTCAGATGTCTGGGGAGGTGCATCCACGCCGGGTCCCAAAGAAGGCTGCCTCTCCCTCGGGGAAATTCCTGCTGTGACCAGGCTGGTGTCTCCTCGTCAGCTACAATAAAGAGAACTAAACGTGACCCTGTGCTCTTAGCAGCACATCAGCCAGAAACCAGCAATTCTGCTACTCACAGTCTCCTAAGCTTGCCTGTGTCCTCGGCCCTGTGCTTCAGCTGCGCTCAGAGGCCAACGCCGGCGTCGCAGGGTCTGGTCTAAAAATAAAGACAAAGAACAGAGCTGTAACACGGCCACCATTTACAGCTCCCCTGCAAATCAAAACAGTGACCGACCTTCTCAGGGGAGCCCCCTCACCCAGGATGGGGGGCTCTGCCACAGATTTCATCCACCTGCATCTGAAAGAAAGTCAGAACAACAGTCAGAGTGCGGCAGGATACCTTGACAGCTCCACATATCTTGTGGAAATCTAGGAATACCCTCGACAGCCCTGCTACACTCCACATCACAAATTTCAGGCCCCCAGCACTATTATCCTATTACCCCTACACCCAGACTGAGCATCAAGGCAGAGCAGCTCCCGGCCAAACACACACCAACACCCGTGACACAGCACAGGACAAACGAGGGGACACAACAGGGACAGAAAACTCTGGGCAAGAAGAATGACCCTGAGGGTCCAGAGAACTCGGAATGAGATGACCGAGGTGAGACTGAAGGTGAGCTGGCCAGGCTCAGAGAACCCTGCAGGAACAAGATGCCATCGGGATGACTTATCCCAAGAAATGCAGAGATGGATGCCCGAGAATCCTACGGTCAGAATCCTCTACCTGCCTTTGCATTCTCACAAGACCTAACCCGCCGGAATGGATCAGGGCGGTGCACGGCTGTCAGTACAGCTCAGAACAAGACCTGAAAAGGCATCGGACTGGATGCTTGTGAAGAGAGATGGATTCTGATGAGTGTCCGAGCAGCTGAGACAAAGGCACCTGGCTGAGGAGCACAGAGATCAGAAATGCTAAGACTGATGCCAGGGGTTTTGACAGGCCCCTGAAGGGCTAAGGGAAAAGACAGCACACACAAGACACCCAAGACACAGAGTGCACAACAGACACAACACACACCAGGACTGCTCTGCCCGGCACACCTCGGCACTCTGATCCAGAATGAGACTTTCTGTAGCCTAAGCGGTCACTTCTTGGACATCCCTGTCACCAAAAATGACTCAAAAAATCCCTCCCGGTGGCCCCTGATCCCACACCCCGCTTTCAAGCCCTCCCTGGCTCCGAGCCCTCCACTTATCTCTTGGACGTCTAGGGAGGTGAATCCACGCTGGGTGGCAAAGAAGGCCGCCTCTCCCTCAGGGAAATTCCTGCTGTTGCTGGGCTGTTGTCTCCTACACAGCTACAATAAAGAAAACCAAACATCAAAGCATAATCTTGGCAGCCCATCACCCAAAACCCGACAATTCTGCTACTCACTGTCTCCTAAGCTTGCCCGTGTCCTCGGCCCCGTGCTTCAGCTGCGCTCAGAGGCCAACGCCGGCGTCGCAGGGTCTGCCTGGGTAAAGAGCAGACAAGGTGACGTGGCAGCGCTGGAACTTGAGGGGACCATCCCTCCTTCTCCTCCCTGACTCACCTCAACTCCTCGGCCGTTATCCAAGACTACCTGGATGGGGCCTTCACAAGGAGAAGATCAAGGCTCCATCACAGACTCCTGGAATGCTCCCGGAGGGCTCACGGGTGAGGTGACCCGGGTCTGTCGTCCGGTTGGTGAGAGGGGAGCTCGGCCTCCTGCGAGTGGACTCCCTAAAACACACGATAACGGAGGCTTAGAGTTGCACCAGCGAGTGAGGCTTGAACAATAGCAACTGCTTCTGTCCACCCATCGCTGCTCACCTCGCCCACGTCAGCTTGACTGCTGAGATCCGGCTTCACCACCTAAAAATAAAGACAAAGAACAGAGCTGTAACACAGCCATCATTTACACCTCCCCTGCAAATCAAAACAGTGACTGACCTTCTCAGGGGAGCCCCTCACCCAGACTGGGGGGCTCTGCCACAGATTTCATCCCTCTGCATCTGAAAGAAAGTTCGGACAAAAGTCAGAGTGCTGCAGGATACCTTGACAGCTCCACACATCTTGTGGCAATCTAGGAATACCCTCTACAGTCTAACTACACCCCACATCACAAATTTCAAGCCCCCGGCACTATTACCCTCGTACCCCTACACCCAGACTGAGCAGCAAGGCAGAGCAGCTCCCGGCCAAACACACACCAACACCCGTGACACAGCACAGGACAAACGAGGGGACGCAACAGGGACAGAAAACTCTGGGCAAGAAGAATGACCCTGAGGGTCCAGAGAACTCGGAATGAGATGACCGAGGTGAGAAGGAAGGTGAGCTGGCCAGGCTCAGAGAACCCTGCAGGAACAAGATGCCATCGGGATGACTTATCCCAAGAAATGCAGAGATGGATGCCCGAGAACCCTACGGTCAGAATCCTCGACCTGTCTTTGCATTCTCACAAGACCTAACCCGCCGGAATGGATCAGGGCGGTGCACGGCTGTCAGTACAGCTCAGAACAAGACCTGAAAAGGCATCGGACTGGATGCTTGTGAAGAGAGATGGATTCTGATGAGTGTCCGAGCAGCTGAGACAAAGGCACCTGGCTGAGGAGCACAGAGATCAGAAATGCTAAGACTGATGCCAGAGGTTTTGACAGGCGCCTGAAAAGACTAAAGGAAAAGACAAGACACCCAAAAGACACAAAGTGCACAACAGACACAACACACCCTGGGACTGCTCTGCCCTGCACACCTCAGCACTGTGATCCAGAATGAGACTTTCCCTTATTGTAGCCTAAGGGGTCACATCTGGGACATCCCCATCTCCAAACCCGACTCAAAAAATCCCTCCCGCTGACCCCTGCCCTGGCACCCCGCTTTCATCCTCTCCCTAGTTCCGAGCCCTCCACTTATCTCTCAGATGTCTGGGGAGGTGAATCCACGCTGGGTCCCAAAGAAGGCCGCCTATGCCTCTGGGAAATTCCTCCTGTCACTTGCCTGCTGTCTCCTAGTCAGCTACAATAAAGAAAACCAAACATCAAAGCATAATCTTAGCTGCACATCAGCCAAAAACCAGCAGCTCTGCTACTCACCGTCTCTTAAGCAGGACCGGGTCCTCGGGCCCCGTGCGTGCTTCAGCTGAGCTCGGAGGCTGACGCTCGCAGCGCCAAAGCCTTAGAGGCATTACTGGCACTGAGCCCACCCACCGTGGCCTCCATTAGGGCTGTGAGCATCCCCGGTCAGAGCAGGACAGGAACGCAGGGTGGACATCCCCGGTGAACCTCAACCCTGTGGACTCGGCCCCACCACTGTCACTTCCTGCCTGGCCCTAGCTTAGGGTTACTGCCTGCACCTCTCAGGACTTCTGGCATTGCCTTGCCATTAGGATTGCTGCCTGCACCTGCTCTCAGGGAAACAGTGTTGGAAGCAGCACTGTGAGGACCGGGATACCTGTACTCTGACTTGTATCCTAGCCTGTACCCCTGATTTTCACTGTGTGTTCTCTAGTCCTTCAGTCCTTTACCTCAGCCTCTGTGTGCATCACTGTAACCTCCCCCCTTCTGAACCCTGCTTCTTCAGAGCCCTAGACCTTGCAGCCGGGGACGCTCTGCACCGTTAGGGTCCCAAGAGCTGTCCCGCACGCAGGACAGGTACATCCACAGTTGTTCCCTGCCTACCCTAAACGTGGCCCTGAGACAGGGCAGAGGCTGACAGAGCCGAACTCTTTGCGGTGGCAAAAGGCACGAAGCCTTACCAACCGCCGCCTCGAGAGGGAAATCAGGAGCACTTCCACCGGCTGCGGAGAGACAGGGAATCCCAGGGTGGGTGGGGCGGGAAACCCCCGTTATCCCCAGCCCTGCTGGATCCTGCTCCCCACTATCGCTTCCTGCCTGGCCCTAGCCTGACAGTGTCTGCACAGGTCAGAGCTTCTGGTGTGTTCCTGCACTAGGGCTGCTGCCTGCACCTGCTCTCAGGGGAAGTGTGCTGGTAGCAGTGCTGTGAGGGCCGCTACACCTGTACTCTGACTTGTATCCTAGCCTGTTCCCCTGGTTTTCACCGTGTGTCCTCTAGTCCTTGAGTCCTTTACCTCAGCCTCTGTGTGTGTGGCTACACCTCCCCCCTTCTAAACCCAACTTCTTTAGAGCCCTACACCTCGCAGCCAGGCCTTCTGGCATTGTCCTGCATAAGGGCTCCTGCCTGTACCCGCACTCAGGGAAACGGGCATGTCTTTAGGGCTACTCCTTCGGGTTTGGGTCGGGCTGGTACACCTGTACTCTCAATTGGCACATCTTGGACATCCCTATCTCCAAACCTGACTCAAAAACCCCTCCTGACAAGTCCTGACCCAGCACTCCACTTTCATCCCCTCTGTGGCTCTGAACCCTCCACTTATCTCTTGGACGTCTGGGGATGAGAATCCATGTCGGGTGCCACAGAAGGCCGCCTCGCCCTCTGGGAATTTCCTGCTGTCACCGGGCTGCTGTCTCTTATTCGGCTACAAGAAATAAAACAAACATCGATGTATGATCTCAGCAGATCTGTTGGCCAATCGGTCAGGGCGTAAGACAAGTGGACCACCTCAAACACACAAACAATAACATAAGCTGAAGAGTTACACCGGAAACACCACTACACTTAACTGCATAAATACATAAATTTTCAAACAGACAACCCCAAAAAAATTCCAGCAAAAAAAGCCAACTCTTATCACCCCCAGTCAAACTACTGAATATAATAAAAACAACCCCACGTCCAATCCCCTCAATAATACTCCAGAACATATACCCAGAGCGCCCCCAAAGTTAAAGACCTCCCGCTAGCCAAATAAAAAGGAAAAAGCCCATGTCTTGCAACCTATATTAATTCATTAACTTAAAGCTTTAAAAATAAACATTAAAGTTTAAACCTTTAGATAACACTAGCACACCATAGACGCCAATCCCATCACTACATGCCAAACCAAAACTTATTTCAACCTTTTGTGCTGCTGCTGCTCGGCACAAAGGTTTGTCCCTCAGCACCTCCTGAAGTAATGTTCCACGCCCAAGGCCTCCCCCAGCCCCTGTGAGATGAACTCACCATCCTTCCATGAGCCTCACCTGGGAGCCCAGCATAAACCCCTCTCCTCCCGCAGCTCCGTGCCAAACTGAGCTCGGGCTCCCCTCTTAAAGCAGTGCTGGCAGGACCCGCCCCCTCGTTATCCTTTACAGCTTCCACCTGTCCCCTCATCAGTGTGACAGCTCTCACCTGGGGCTGCTCTGTCCCCTCATCAGTGTGACAGCTCTCACCTGGGGCTGCTCTGTCCCCTCAATCAGCCTGTGACAGCTCTCACCTGCAGCTGCTGCCAGTCCCTGCCGCTCATTTCCTGGACATTGCACTGTGTGCACTGACACGCTGGGGCACCGGGCTTTCCTTGCTGTGAATAAGGATCCCTCTTCTCCTGCACGTGCCCAAGGCTGAAACTGGGATTCCACCTCCTAAATTCCGTTTGTGTGAGGTTCACAATTCCTAAGGAAATTTCCCAGCAATCGTTACCCTTCATTTACATTTTCTCCTTTGGAATCATTACTACCTTGTCTTTCTGTGCAAGGGTTTCCAAACGTTCATTGAGAGTTCAGTAGCCGGGTTGGCTTGTTTATAACATAGCTGACAATCCCAGGCTCAATCCAAACACCCAGAGATACAGGGAAATATGGAGACAGTTTATAAATACTGCCCACCTCTGACCCTGAATTCTTCATCGCACATCCTCGGAGCAGATTTACTCCATCCTTTCTTCCCAGCAGCACCTCTCCAGCACAAATCTCACTTCTCACACCTGTTTCTTCCCACAAACCAAACAGAAATCTACTACAGGGCGAGGCGGGGAGGGGCAAGGCCGGTCTCGGCGCAGAGCCCCCGGGCCCTCAGGGCGGGCCGGGGGGACCGGAGCAGAGCCCGGGCCGGGTTGGAGCCGGAGCCGGTCTGAGGGCGGAGGCCCCGGGCCCTCAGCGCGGGCCGGGGGGCGGGGGCGGTTCCCGGGGCCCGCTGTCCAATCAGCACTGCCGATGCCTCAGCGAGCCCGCCAATCGCGGGGATTCAAAAGGGTGGCGGAAGTAGCTGCTGCTCTATGGGCTCGGTGAGGAACGCCCCGGTGGGGTCCCGGCGCCGTGCACTTGGGACCCGCCCCGCGCCCCTGAAGCCGCGCCCCCGGTACTGCCCGGCCCCGGCTGCCTCCGGCCCCGCCTCACAGAGCCCCGGCTCCGCCCCGGCCCCGCCCCGAGCCCGCCCCGGCTCTGCCCCTGCTCCGCCCCGAGCCCACCCCGAGCCCGCCCCGGCTCCGCCCCGAGCCCGCCCCGGCTCCGCCCAGAGCCCGCCCCGGCTCCGCCCGGAGCCCGCCTCGGCTCCGCCCCGAGCCCGCCTCGGCTCCGCCCCGAGCCCGCCTCGGCTCCGCCCCGAGCCCGCCCCGGCTCCGCCCCGGATCCGCCCCGAGCCCGCCCCGGATCCGCCCCGAGCCCGCCCCGGCTCCGCTCCGAGCCCGCCCCGGCTCCGCCCCGAGCACGCCCCGGCTTGGGGGCGGGACCATCGCCCGCGACCCCGCCCCGCCCCTCGCAGCTGAGCCGAGCCGAGCCGAGCCGAGCCGAGGTTGCTCGCGGCCCTGCGCGGAGCCAGGCGGGGCCGGGAATGGGAGCGGGCGTTCTGGTTCGGGTCCTGTCAGTGTCGGCTGCGGCTCCCGAGAGGTGCGGCCCCCCCCGGCGGGCGGGTTGTGGGTCTCGGGGCCTGAGGCCCAAGCTGGCGTTGCGGTCGGGATCGGGACCGGGATCGCTGCGGGCGGCAGGAGCCGCTCCTGCTCCGCCTGCAGCCGGAGCTGCGCTGGGGTCCTGCCGGGGCTCTGGGCACGGGAGGACGGCGGCGGCGATTTCCTCTGATAACCTCTGATATCGACCCCCCCACAGCATCATTGATCCCCACCCGAGTGTCACTGACCCCCCCAATGTCATTGATGCCCCCCCAATATTCCATTGATCTTCCCTCACCGTCACTGACCCCCCCCAATATTCCACTGATCTCCCCACTTGATCCCGCCCTTTTTCTCCCCTCACGTTTCCCGCCTTTTTTCTCCCCTCACGTTTCCCGCCCTTTTTCTCCCCTCACGTTTGCCGCACTTTTTCGTGGGGAACGACCCCTGAGGGGTCCTGTGGAAGGATTCTGGAGGTCCGAGGGGTGAATTTGGGGTTTGGAGGGAGGTTTTGGGGGTTCCCAGGGATGGATTTGGGGGTTTTTGGGGGTCCAAGGGATGGATTTGGGGGGTCCCGGTGTGGATCTGGGGTCCTGGGGAGGTTTTGGGGGGTCCCAGGGGTGGATTTGGGTTTCATGGGGAGGGGTTCGGGGGTTTTTTTGGGGCCTCAGGGGTGAATTTGGGGTCCGGGGAGAGGTTTGGGGGGTTTTTCGGGGTCCCAGGGGTGAATTTGGGGTCTGGGGAGGGGTTTTTGGGGGTCCCTCACCTGCAGGGCGTCGCGGGGGTGGCAGGGGGAGGGGGCAGCGGGGGGGGCCCAGCGCCCACCCCCCCTTGGGCTTCAGGAGGGCGTCGATGAGACCGAAACAGCTCGGGGGGGGGGGGGGGGTCAAAAACGGGGGGGGGTCACGGGCTGGAACCCCCCAGTGCCCCCCAAACCACCCCCAGGGCCCCCCCGACCTCCAGGAGCCCGCAAAACCCTCCTCAGGTTCCTTTGATGCCTCAAATGGGCTGCCCAAACCTCCCGAAGATCCCCCAAAAACACCCAAAGCAGCCCCCAGGACTCCCCCCAGACCCCCCAAAACCCCCCAAACCCCTCCAGGACAACTCGGGACCCCCAGGACCCCCCAAAATCCGCCCCCCCCCTCCCCCTGAGGCCTCGTTTGACCCGCTCCACGTTGCGGACAGGCACCAGCTGATCAAGCCACAAGCACCAGCACCTGCGGGACTGGGATGGACTGGGAGCACTGGGAGGGTGATCAGAGAGAACTGGGATGGACGGGGAGTGGACTGGGATGAACTGGCAGGCGTGTGGGGGTCGATGGTGGGCACACGGTGCCTTACTGGTCTGTACTGGGATGGGTCTAATGGCCCCAGGGGAGGGGGTGTGGCCACACTGGTCCAGACTGGGAGGGGTGTCACCATGGCGCCGGACGCGGAGTCGAGGATACGAGCGAGACAGGGACACCTAGGGGACAGCCAGGGCACCCCCAGGGACAGCCAGGGCACCCCCAGGGACACCTAGGGGACCTCCAGGGCACCCCCAGGGACACCTAGGGGACAGCCATGGCACCCCCCAGGGACACCAAGGGGACAGCCAGAGCACCCCAAGGACAGCCAGGGCACCCCCAGGGACACCTAGGGGACAGCCAGGGCACCCCAGGGACACCCAGGGCACCCCCAGGGACAGCTAGGGGACAGCCTGGGCACCCTAGGGACACCTAGGGGAAAGCCAGGGCACCCCCAGGGACACCAAGGGGATAGCCAGGGCACATCCAGGGACACCTAGGGCACAGCCAGGGCACCCCCAGGGACACCTAGGGGACAGCCAGGGCACCCCAGGGACAGCCAGGGCACCCCAGGGACACCTAGGGGACAGCCAGGGCCCCCCAGGGACACCTAGAAGACAGCCAGGGCACCACAGGAACAGCCAGGGCACCCCCGGGGACACCCAGGGGACCCCAGGGACACCTAGGCGACAGCCAGGGCACCCAGAGGGACACCCAGGGCACCCCCAGGGACACCTAGGGGACAGCCAGGGCACCCCCAGGGACACCTAGGGGACCTCCAGGGCACCCCCAGGGACACCTAGGGGACAGCCATGGCACCCCCCAGGGACACCAAGGGGACAGCCAGAGCACCCCAAGGACAGCCAGGGCACCCCCAGGGACACCTAGGGGACAGCCAGGGCACCCCAGGGACACCCAGGGCACCCCCAGGGACAGCTAGGGGACAGCCTGGGCACCCTAGGGACACCTAGGGGAAAGCCAGGGCAACCCCAGGGACACCAAGGGGATAGCCAGGGGACATCCAGGGACACCTATGGGACAGCCAGGGCACCCCCAGGGACACCAAGGGGACAGCCAGGGCACCCCAGGGACAGCCAGGGTACCCCCAGGGACCCCTAGGGGACAGCCAGGGTACCCCCCAGGGACAGCCGGGGCACCCCTAGAGCACCTCAGGGACACCCAGGGCACCCCCAGGGACACGTAGGGGACAGCTAGGGCACACCAGGGACAGCCAGGGCACCCCCAGGGACACTTAGGGGACAGCCAGGGCCCTCCCAGGGACACCAGGGTACACCCAGGGCCCCCCCAGGGACAGACAAGGCACCCCTAGGGACACCTATGGGACAGCCAGGGACCCCCAGGGACAGCCAGGGCACCCCCAGGGACACCTAGGGGACAGCCAGGGCACCCCAGGGAAAGCCAGGGCACCCCAGGGACACCTAGGGGACAGCCAGGGACCCCCAGGGACAGCCAGGGCACCCCCAGGGACTCCAGGGCATCCCCAGGGACACCTAGGGGACAGCCAGGGCACCCCCAGGTACAGCCAGGGGACAGCCAGGGCCCCCCCAGAGGTTGAAGGGGCCCCCCCGCTCCAAACCCAGCACGGATGCCTGCGTTGCGGCCCCCCAAAAACCCATGGCCGCCCCTCGAGCTGATATCGACCCCCCCACAGCATCATTGATCCCCACCCGAGTGTCACTGACCCCCCCAATGTCATTGATGCCCCCCCAATATTCCATTGATCCTTCCTCAGCGTCGCTGACCCCCCCCCAAAATTCCATTGATCCCCTCCACTTGATCCCGCCCTTTTTCTCCCCTCACGTTTCCCGCCCTTTTTCTCCCCTCACGTTTGCCGCACTTTTTCGTGGGGAACGACCCCTGAAGGGTCCTGTGGAAGGATTCTGGAGGTCCGAGGGGTGAATTTGGGGTTTGAAGGGAGGTTTTGGGGGGTCCCAGGGATGGATTTGGGGGTTTTTGGGGGTCCAAGGGATGGATTTGGGGGTCCCGGGGTGGATCTGGGGTCCTGGGGAGGTTTTGGGGGGTCCCAGGGGTGGATTTGGGGTTCATGGGGAGGAGTTTGGGGGTTTTTTGGGGCCTCAGGGGTGAATTTGGGGTCCGGGGAGAGGTTTTGGGGGTTTTTTGGGGTCCCAGGGGTGAATTTGGGGTCTGGGGAGGGGTTTTTGGGGGTCCCTCACCTGCAGGGCGTCGCGGGGGGTGGCAGGGGGAGGGGGCAGCGGGGGGGGCCCAGCGCCCACCCCCCCTTGGGCTTCAGGAGGGCGTCGATGAGACCGAAACAGCTCGGGGGGGGGGGGGGGGGGTCAAAAACGGGGGGGGGTCACGGGCTGGAACCCCCCAGTGCCCCCCAAACCACCCCCAGGGCCCCCCCGACCTCCAGGAGCCCGCAAAACCCTCCTCAGGTTCCTTTGATGCCTCAAATGGGCCGCCCAAACCTCCCGAAGATCCCCGAAAAACACCCACAGCAGCCCCTTGAGACTCCCCGCAGACCCCCCAAACCCCTCCAGGACAACTCGGGACCCCCAGGACCCCCCAAAATCCGTCCCCCCCTCCCCCTGAGGCCTCATTTGACCCGCTCCACGTTGCGGACAGGCACCAGCTGATCAAGCCACAAGCACCAGCACCTGCGGGACTGGGATGGACTGGGAGCACTGGGAGGGTGATCAGAGAGAACTGGGATGGACGGGGAGTGGACTGGGACGAACTGGCAGGCGTGTGGGGGTCCATGGTGGGCACACGGTGCCTTACTGGTCTGTACTGGGATGGGTCTAATGGCCCCAGGGGAGGGGGTGTGGCCACACCGGTCCAGACTGGGAGGGGTGTCACCATGGCGCCGGAGGCGGAGTCGAGGATACGAGCGAGGCAGGGACACCTAGGGGACAGCCAGGGCACCCCCAGGGACACCTAAAGGACAGCCAGGGCACCCCAGGGACACCTAGGGGACAGCCAGGGCACCCACAGGGACACTCAGGGCACCCCAGGGACACCTAGGGGACATCAAGGGCACCCCAGAGGCAGCCACGGCACCCCACAGATAGCCAGGGAACCCCCAGGGACACCTAAGGGACAGCCAGGGCACCCCCAGGGACACCTAAGGAACAGCCAGGGCACCCCCAGGGACACCTATGGGACAGCCAGGGCAGCCCTGGGACACCTACGGGACAGCCAGGGCACCCCCAGGGCACCCCAGGGACACCCAGGGCACCCCCGGGGACACCCAGGGCACCCCCAGGGACACCGAGGAGACAGCCAGGGCCCCCCAGGGACACCTAGAAGACAGCCAGGGCACCACAGGAACAGCCAGGGCACCCCCGGGGACACCCAGGGGACCCCAGGGACACCTAGGGGACAGCCAGGGCACCCAGAGGGACACCCAGGGCACCCCCAGGGACACCTAGGGGACAGCCAGGGCACTACCAGGGACACCTAGGGGACAGGCAGGGCACCCCAAGGACAGCCAGGGCACCCCCAGGGACACCTCGGGGACAGGCAGGGCACCCCCAGGGACACCTAGGGGACAGCCAGGGCACCCCAGGGACACCCAGGGCACCCCCAGGGACACCTAGGGGACAGCTAGGGCACCCCAGGGACAGCCAGGGCCCCCCCAGGGATAGCCAGGGCATCCCCGGGGACACCTAGGGGACAGCCAGGGCACCTCCAGGGACACCTATGGGACAGCCAGGGCACCCCCAGGGACACCAAGGGGACAGCCAGGGCACTTCCAGGGACACCTAGGGGACAGGGAGGTCACCCCCAGGGACACCAAGGGGACAGCCACGGCACCCCAGGGACACCTAGGGGACAGCCAGGGCACCCCAGGGACAGCCAGGGTACCCCCAGGGACCCCTAGGGGACAGCCTGGGCACCCCCAGGGACAGCCGGGGCACCCCTAGAGCACCTCAGGGACACCCAGGGCACCCCCAGGGACACCTAGGGGACAGCTAGGGCACACCAGGGACAGCCAGGGCACCCCCAGGGACACCTAGGGGACAGCCAGGGCACCCCAGGGACACCCAGGGCACCCCCAGGGACAGCTAGGGGACAGCCAGGGCATCCCCAGGGACACCAGAGCACCCCCAGGGACACTTAGGGGACAGCCAGGGCCCTCCCAGGGACACCAGGGTACACCCAGGGCCCCCCCAGGGACAGACAAGGCACCCCTAGGGACACCTATGGGACAGCCAGGGACAGCCAGGGCACCCCCAGGGACACCTAGGGGACAGCCAGGGCACCCCAGGGACGCCTTGGGGACAGCCAGGGCACCCCAGGGACACTCAGGGCACCCCAGGGACACCTAGGGGACATCAAGGGCACCCCAGAGGCAGCCACGGCACCCCACAGATAGCCAGGGAACCCCCAGGGACACCTAAGGGACAGCCAGGGCACCCCCAGGGACACCTAAGGAACAGCCAGGGCACCCCCAGGGACACCTATGGGACAGCCAGGGCAGCCCTGGGACACCTACGGGACAGCCAGGGCACCCCCAGGGACACCTATAGGAAAGACTGGGCACCCAAGGGACAGCCAGGGCTCCCCAGGGACACCTAGGGGACAGCCAGGGCCCCCCAGGGACACCTAGAAGACAGCCAGGGCACCACAGGAACAGCCAGGGCACCCCCGGGGACACCCAGGGGACCCCAGGGACACCTAGGCGACAGCCAGGGCACCCAGAGGGACACCCAGGGCACCCCCAGGGACACCTAGGGGACAGCCAGGGCACTCCCAGGGACACCTAGGGGACAGGCAGGGCACCCTTGGGACAGCCAGGGCTCCCCCAGGGACAACTAGGGGACAGCCAGGGATCCCCAGGGACACCTAGGTGACAGCCAGGGCACTCCCAGGGACACCTAGGGGACAGGCAGGGCACCCTAGGGTCAGCCAGGGCTCCCCCAGGGACAACTAGGGGACAGCCAGGGTACCCCCAGGGACACGTAGGGGACAGCTAGGGCACACCAGGGACAGCCAGGGCACCCCCAGGGACACCTAGGGGACAGGCAGGTCACCCCCAGGGACACCTAGGGGACAGCCAGGGCACCCCAGGGACAGCCAGGGTACCCCCAGGGACCCCTAGGGGACAGCCAGGGTACCCCCAGGGACACGTAGGGGACAGCTAGGGCACACCAGGGACAGCCAGGGCACCCCCATGGACACCTAGGGGACAGCCAGGGCACCCCAGGGACACCCAGGGCACCCCCAGGGACACGTAGGGGACAGCTAGGGCACACCAGGGACAGCCAGGGCACCCCCAGGGACACCTAGGGGACAGCCAGGGCACCCCAGGGACACCCAGGGGACCCCCAGGGACACGTAGGGGACAGCTAGGGCATCCCCAGGGACACCAGAGCACCCCCAGGGACACTTAGGGGACAGCCAGGGCCCTCCCAGGGACACCAGGGTACACCCAGGGCCCCCCCAGGGACAGACAAGGCACCCCTAGGGACACCTATGGGACAGCCAGGGACCCCCAGGGACAGCCAGGGCACCCCCAGGGACAGCCGGGGCACCCCTAGAGCACCTCAGGGACACCCAGGGCACCCCCAGGGACACGTAGGGGACAGCTAGGGCACACCAGGGACAGCCAGGGCACCCCCAGGGACACCTAGGGGACAGCCAGGGCACCCCCAGGGACACCTAGGGGACAGCCAGGGCACCCCAGGGACGCCTTGGGGACAGCAAGGCACCCCAAGGACACCTAGGGGACAGCCAGGGCACCCCAGGGAAAGCCAGGGCACCCCAGGGACAGCCAGGGTACCCCCAGGGACCCCTAGGGGACAGCCTGGGCACCCCCAGGGACAGCCGGGGCACCCCTAGAGCACCTCAGGGACACCCAGGGCACCCCCAGGGACACGTAGGGGACAGCTAGGGCACACCAGGGACAGCCAGGGCACCCCCAGGGACACCTAGGGGACAGCCAGGGCACCCCAGGGACACCCAGGGCACCCCCAGGGACAGCTAGGGGACAGCCAGGGCATCCCCAGGGACACCAGAGCACCCCCAGGGACACTTAGGGGACAGCCAGGGCCCTCCCAGGGACACCAGGGTACACCCAGGGCCCCCCCAGGGACAGACAAGGCACCCCTAGGGACACCTATGGGACAGCCAGGGACCCCCAGGGACAGCCAGGGCACCCCCAGGGACACCTAGGGGACAGCCAGGGCACCCCAGGGACGCCTTGGGGACAGCCAGGGCACCCCAGGGACACTCAGGGCACCCCAGGGACACCTAGGGGACATCAAGGGCACCCCAGAGGCAGCCACGGCACCCCACAGATAGCCAGGGAACCCCCAGGGACACCTAAGGGACAGCCAGGGCACCCCCAGGGACACCTAAGGAACAGCCAGGGCACCCCCAGGGACACCTATGGGACAGCCAGGGCAGCCCTGGGACACCTAGGGGACAGCCAGGGCACCCCCAGGGACACCTATAGGAAAGCCTGGGCACCCCAGGGACAGCCAGGGCACCCCAGGGACACCTAGGGGACAGCCAGGGCCCCCCAGGGACACCTAGAAGACAGCCAGGGCACCACAGGAACAGCCAGGGCACCCCCGGGGACACCCAGGGGACCCCAGGGACACCTAGGCGACAGCCAGGGCACCCAGAGGGACACCCAGGGCACCCCCAGGGACACCTAGGGGACAGCCAGGGCACTCCCAGGGACACCTAGGGGACAGGAAGGGCACCCTTGGGACAGCCAGGGCTCCCCCAGGGACAACTAGGGGACAGCCAGGGACCCCCAGGGACACCTAGGTGACAGCCAGGGCACTCCCAGGGACACCTAGGGGACAGGCAGGGCACCCTAGGGTCAGCCAGGGCTCCCCCAGGGACAACTAGGGGACAGCCAGGGTACCCCCAGGGACACGTAGGGGACAGGCAGGTCACCCCCAGGGACACCTAGGGGACAGCCAGGGCACCCCAGGGACAGCCAGGGTACCCCCAGGGACCCCTAGGGGACAGCCAGGGTACCCCCAGGGACACGTAGGGGACAGCTAGGGCACACCAGGGACAGCCAGGGCACCCCCAGGGACACCTAGGGGACAGCCAGGGCACCCCAGGGACACCCAGGGCACCCCCAGGGACACGTAGGGGACAGCTAGGGCACACCAGGGACAGCCAGGGCACCCCCAGGGACACCTAGGGGACAGCCAGGGCACCCCAGGGACACCCAGGGGACCCCCAGGGACACGTAGGGGACAGCTAGGGCATCCCCAGGGACACCAGAGCACCCCCAGGGACACTTAGGGGACAGCCAGGGCCCTCCCAGGGACACCAGGGTACACCCAGGGCCCCCCCAGGGACAGACAAGGCACCCCTAGGGACACCTATGGGACAGCCAGGGACCCCCAGGGACAGCCAGGGCACCCCCAGGGACACCTAG
>NW_027095333.1:0-23577 GCF_029207755.1 Chamaea fasciata | reverse complement strand
CCTGAGCCTGCCCTTGGCCCAGGTTTCAGCCCAGGGCCTGAGGCAGGGAGAGGATGGAGAGCTGCTGGAGAGGCGACCTGGGGGTGAGCAAATGCCCAGAAACTCACAGCCAGGGCAAAGACGTCCTCCTTGTCCCCATCAGAGGTAACCATGCGAGACAGAGGCCAGTCCTCCATCACACTGAGGAGTGTTGGCAGCACCTTCTCCACCGTGGAACTCGATGAACCTATGGTTCTCCACATCATTGCAGCAGCTCTGTGGGATCAGAGCTCTGTGTCAGGGACGTCTCAGCCACACTACCATGCCCTGTGCGGGTCTGGGGGCCAGGGGACAGAGCCCCGGTGCCCTGAAGGGCAGGGAGGGAGCATGGCAGCAGGCTTGGGAAACAGAGGGGCCTGAGGGTCCTGGACCTGTCTGCCTGTCTGGCAGAGCCCATTGCACAGGTCATGCAGGGCCACGGCCCTAAAGGCCGGTGAGCCCTGAGCTCTCAAGGCAGGTGAGCCCATACCTGTCACATGTTGGGGCACAGCGCAGGAGGGTCAGCACCACATCCGCTGGGTGTTCTTCAGCCAGCCTCACAATGTCAGTTTCCATTCCGGCATCCACAGTGACATGGGATGCTAGTCTCTGGTGAATATTCCTTACAATGGCTGGTACCTGGAGGAGGCATGGGGAAGACTTGGAGCACTGTCCAAGGCAGCAACTTCTCCAGCTTCCCTTCCCACAGTACTCTAATGGCTTCAAAGGCTGAGAGGATCCAACGGCTTGAGGGGACACACAATCCTGGGAGGCCTCCAGCCCTGGCCCCAGGCTGCTTACCCGCTGCTGAAGAGGAACAGGACTTTCCTTGTAAAAATGCAGGGTGGGAGCATGAGTCATGGTGGGAGTGGGGGTGCTGTCAGTATTTGGGAGGCCTTGAGTCATTCTGGTGGCAGTGTCTGTGATGGTCGTGCCCTCGGTCATTTCCATGACGACAGCCTTCGCCCGGAGATCATTCACTGCAGTGAAAAAATTTTCTGAGCGTGCAGTCAAATTTGTGCTGACATCAGGCTCTGCCTGGCAGCTGGTCAGCCTGGAGTTAAGCTTGGCTGTACCTGCAGTTGCAGTGCTGCTGGTGTTCCTATGCCGAATGTGCAGAAATTTCGGGAACATCTGCTGGGGAACAAAGCCAGGGATGTTCCATGGAATGCTCCAAGCGCGGTGCTCGGCTGAGCAGTGACAGCAGGCCCAGGCCAGGTGGGGAGGGCTGCAGGTACCTTCAGTGTCCTGTGGAAGTGGCCACTGGCAGGCCTGTGCTCTTGTGTGCCGTCCGTGGCTGCATCTGGCAAAGAGCGAGAGCAGGCAGAGCTGAGGGGCTGTGGGAGAGGCCGAAGAACACAGCCCAGCCCTGTCCTCCCCGGGCTGGGACTGCCCCGGGATGCCCCAGGGGATGGAGATTGGGCACTGCCAGGTTCAGCCCCAGCCCCTCTTCCGTCCTGTCCCTGGGCATGTCCACAACAGGTGGGAGAGGATGGAGCCAAGCTGGCTGCAGCCATCAGCCCTGTGGCCCAGTTCTGCCACTCACCATCCTGCACTGGCTGGAGCTGCTCTGGCTCTTCAGGCTGCTGTGCTCCAGGGGCTTGCTTTCTTTCCCCCCTGAAGACTTTGAAGAGGCCAAGAAATCTGCCCGCCATGCCAGAGTGTGGTGTTGAGGGCGCCTTCTAGAGAGGTGGCTCAGAAGAGCTCCGAGTCAACAAGTCCTCGATGGTACGTGCAAAAGAGAAGCCTCGGGTAGGCCACAGGTCACCAAGTCCTGTGGTCTGGCCTCGAGGTCACCTGTAGGAATACCGCCTCGGAAAAGCTCCGGATCAGACGGGAATGAGTGTGCCTTGGGGGGGCTGCTCACGACACCGCTCTATCCCGTCCTGTCCCGTCGCCTGCTCCGAGCACTGTGGCCTGGCTGTGTCACCGCCAGAACCTATGTCGCCACGGGTCACAAAGGGTCCTTTGACACCCTGTCCCGTTCCATGCCACGGTGACCCCGCTGCTGCACCGTGTCACAAAGGGCCAATGCACACACTGCCACCTGCCCTGGGGCCACCCCCAGCCCAGCCAAGGTGGCCCAGGTTGGAAGGAATCCCTCACCCCAAGTGTCGAAGACAGCCCTGAGACAGCATCTTTCAGAGCGGCTCAAACCGTGGGCAAACGCTGCCCGGCTCTGCGGGCCCAGGGCAGCAGAAGGAGCCCCCAGGGCTGCCGACGCGGCCGCAGCGGGAAGGGCACGGGGCCTTGCACAGAAGCTGGCACGGCCTCCCTCGGACACGTCCCCATCCGCTGGCCGTCCTAAACCCGCGGGTGTGACGCAGACGAGGAACGTGTGGGCCAGGGCACGGATGCTGCTCTGAGCCCTGGGGCCAGGGGAGCGCTGAAACTGGCAGGTGTGACAGAGCCCCCGCCCAAGCAGAGCTGCTGCCCCCCGAGCCCTGGCAGTGCTGGTGTCATCTCCTGCCCCAGAGACTTGTGCCCCGGGGCGCTTCTCTGCCACAGGGCAGCCAAAGCCAACGTGCGCTGGGGGCCGTGCTCCTTCCTACAGGGCATGTGGGCAGGAGCACCTGGAGCAAGTGCTGGCAACTGTTGCGCTCTGTCAGAAGCTGTTACTCCATGCTGAAATTGTTTTCTACTTGGAGCCATTTCCTGAAGCACAAAATCACCCTGGCAGCAAAGGCTGAGAAGGATCTGGCATTTAAGAATCTTCAATTCAGGAAAGCTTTTCTTCCCATTACTCAACTCAGGTAGTTCCAAAAATTGCAAACTTCCTAAATTAATAGCAATGGCCTGAGAACCTGATAGATTTGGAAGTTTCCTTCCCACCTCAAAGCAGTAACACATCTGCCTTAAGGTCATCCACTGAATGTCACTTTACAAAGCATAAGACCACACAGAGGCAAAATAAAGGCCTTGCTTTGGTTTCAAACATTTTTCTAGGAAGGCATGTTAAGAGCCTAATTCTCTTAAGGAATAAAAGCTCTCCACGAATGAAAGTCCACTCAGTGTTACAAAAGCAGCCCAAACAAAGGAGTAGATTGCAAAAGGGCTAATCCTGCCCCTGCTACAGATATCTAAGTGGCCAAGAAATCACAGCTCTCCCCTCCTCTTCTCTGCAGGAGAAGCAGGATGACTAAGAGAAAAAGTCCCAGCTATTCCTTCTGTCCTCCATAACCAAAGCTGTGCCATACCACAGGTGGTGCCTTCAAAGTGACTCCAGTTCCAGCCTAGACCTCTCCTCTTCCAGACGACTCCTTCCCCAACACGCCCAGCAACACCAACCTCAGCTCAACACCCTGCCAAGACCCGCAGCTGTCCCCATCCCTCCGCAGAGCTTTCCCACCCGCTGGTTCCCTGCACGTGCCGTGGCATGGCACTCAGGAGGATGTGCTCCAAGGCCTTCCCCGGCAGCAAGCTCAGGCTGCCAGGCCTACGATTCCTGGATCATCCTTCCCACCCACCCTTCCCGTGCTCAGCTGTTCCATTTGCGCTCAGCTCAGACTTGTCCGCTTCAGCAGGACTGCTGGTAAAGGATGGAGAGCAGCCTGGCAAGCTCCTTCTCCAGCTCCCTCTTTACTCTCGGGGGAGGTAGAGCATGCCACAGGAAAGCAAGCAGTGCCAAAAGACTTAGGCCAGCATCAGGCACATTTAGGAATGAAACAAGGCCTTTGTTTGATGTAAGGAAGCACAGGCAATTGACAGAAGGAAAGAGTACTTAGCACACATATCCAGAAGTACTTAGCACCAGTTAACATAAGAAAAACCTGGAAGGCTAACTTGGCAAGAGAGTGACTTGACAAAAAGCTTTAGACATAGCCTTGGGGAAGACCTAAGGGCGGCTACAGAATCAGCCCTGTGCAGGGAAGGGGTGAGGAAGATGAGCTGCTTTGGTGCGCTGAGACTCCTCCTGGCCAGCAGGTGGACATTAGCTTCAAGTCTAGGATTCTGACGCAATGTGTTTCTTTCTAAGCCCCTGCCTATGGAATCACCTCAGCAGTGTAAAGACGGAAGGTATTTTTGATAGAATTCCTACAGAAACCCGCTGCAATTTGGACGTGGCAAAGAAGCCTTGTGGTGGGGTGCAGAGCCCTAACCTCCTGCAAATCAAAGAGCTTTTGGTGGACAATGCATTTGTCTGCTGATTTCTTTGAATTCTAGAGACCTCTCAGGACTGCTCTATCCTGAGGGAACGCCCTTGGCCTTGACCTGTAGGCACCCGCGCAAGCTTCAAATCGGCTCCCTCAGCTTCCAGGACCTCTCTTGGCCGGCATCCTGACGGGGATGCAGGACTGCTGCGATGCACTGCTGGCACCCAGCAGGACAGGACCGGCTGTCTCGTGTCCACGTAGCAGCACCCCCTGACACAGCCGGGGTCATCCCGAAAAGAGACAACGCTGACGTGTCTGCGGAGAGGGGCAAGGAGCGCTGGGCTCCTCTCAGTGTGTCTCAGCTGGGCCTGCTCCACAAAAAAACCATTAAATGGTTTACCAAGTTCCTTGATTTTCTATATTTTTCCAGTAGAGCTGTGTGTTGCTTTGATCTCTTAGCTCAGTTGGTTAAAATATGGTGCTAATATCACCGAGGTTTAGGGTTCCATCCCTCTATGGGCCATTAACTTCAGAATTGGACTTATGATCCTTGACTGTTCCTTGCAAATAAGAATATTCTGTGCATCTGTTCATCCTGAGACTATCTGGTTGGCATTTCTCCTTGTGCACCAAACTCGAGTAAGAGAACCTTTGGGTGCCCCCATTATTTCAGTGTTCTGGGGTGTTACAGCCCCGCAGGCTCATTACGGCCTCTTGTTTCCATGAGGCCCTGCTGTGTCACACTGGCCCGCAGTGCCATGAGGATCGGGAGTGTCACACAGCTTTGTGCCATTTGTCCTTGCTGCCCCTCCCATCCCACTGCCCCACAAGCAGCCCCGAGCCACCCGGGAGGGACAGGCCCTGCTGTGCCAGGCCTGGGCTCAGGGCTTGGCCTTTCTGCTGCCTCCAACCAGCCCAGGCCTTGCTCAGCATTGCAGTTCCCTGCTCACAGCCTGCGGCTCCCTGCAATCCTGGCCTCAAGGATCTGCTCTCAGCAGTCCCTGGGGAGCCTCTGGCACTCCCTGCCCTCAGTGGGGCCCAGGGATGCTCCAAGGGACTTGGAGTTTTGCTTCTGCCTCCTTCAGCAGCTTCTTCAACCTTCTCTCCATGCCTAAGCGTCCTGGACTCAGCCCCAAATCCAGTGTGGGGCTCATGAAAATACAGAATACCTTCACGAGCTCTTTCTCTCTCTTCAGTTGTCTTCAAGTCTCCAGGGCTTGTGCAGCTGCTTGGAGTCAGTTTGGAGTTCTGTTGAGGGAGATTTCAAAGTGCATCTCATGATTTTGTGTTTTGTTTTTTTTTCTTTTTTTCTTTTAAATCAAGGGCACAGTTTTAATATTTCAGTTCATTGAAGAAGTGACAGAAACATTCCCCAAGTGATCTTAATTTGAATGTCTCCTTAGGAGGTCTGGGCATGGTGAAGAATGAGCCCCTTGCAGGCTGACCTTGTTTGGACAACCTGCTCCTCACCCCAACCTCACCATATCTAACCTCACCCACCAAGGACTGACATCACAAAACATAAAAAAATTATGTTGTTTTTAAAAAATAAAATGTAATTATTTTTAAAATATAATTATATTTTCCAGATTTATAATGTTATTACTGTTATTTACATACCTAATTTTATATTTATAGTGAAAAAGGTATACATTTTTAGCAACTAAAAACAATATTGGTCATTTGTTCTAAGTAACACAATTCCCTTCATTAATTCATTGACCTCTATTGTCTATTGATTTCTCCCTTCTTATGCTAATTAGTCCTGTTTTTAGTCCTTTTGTAATCGTGTTCATCATTTTCTCAGACAGGGTAAAAGGGGCTACTTTGGGGTCCACGGAGACGTTTCTGGGGCACATTTGGGGATGTTTTGGAGCTGGGGAAGGAATTTCTAGAGAACTTAAGGGTCTGGAGGACACTTGGGGGAGCCGCGTGGGCCCTTGGCGGGGCACTAAAGGATTCTGTCGGATAATTCGGGGTCCGGGCGGGCACTTGGGGGCCCTGAGGGGACTCTCTGGGGCGCGGGGGATGATGGGAGTTGTAGGCGCGGGTAGAACACGGTGTAACGGGGCCGCGGAGCATCACGGGAGTTCGAGGCGCGGCTCCAATGGCTGTCGGTGGGGCGCGGGGCATGACGGGAGATGGAGTCACGGCTGGAATAGGGCTCTGTGTGCGCCGCGGAGCATGCTGGGAGCTGTAGTCCCGGGAGTGGCTCGAACGGGGCGTTTGGGGTCCGGGAAGGCGCTTGGGGGACACTTTTGTGTCCGAGCCGGGACTTGAGGCCCTCGGGGGGAACGTGTGTGGTTCGGGAGCACTTGGGGGGAGCTTGGGGAGCTGTAACCGGGCTCTTGAGGCCACGGGGCATGGCAGGAATTTTAGGCGCAGAACCGTGTTATGAGGGGCTCCGAGACCAGGGGGGATGATTGGAGATGAATTCCCTGAAGTCGCTCCAACGGGAATCGGTGGGGTTGGAGCATTCAGGGGATCCAGGGATGCTTTTGGTTGGGGGGGGGGGGTGCTAAATGGACGCTGAGGGAACAGTTAGGGATCCTGGAGCATCTGGGGGACAATTGTTCACTTCAAGGTGTTTATTTGCTCGTGAAACATACGTATTGTATTTAAAACTTAATATTCCATAGGCGTAGGTTCCATAGGCAGAGATATCAATAGGTCTAAGTTCAAAAGCAAATGGTCCATGTAACAGAATGATGTTCTCTACTGTTAAAAGCAAAATTAACCGAAACAAACAAAAAAGATTGTGTTAACAATTGATGAGAAAGGAGCAGAAAAGGTTGTTTGTCACTGTAAACTTTCACTCCGAGTCTACATTTCAAATAACAAAGGTGACCCATCTGAAGGAGGATTTCTCCTCAGGAGAAATGTCTTTCTAGAAGTTTTGTTTGTTGCAAGGAGCTGCCTCTGTGGCAGGAGCCCAGCCCAGCTCAGCAGCACAGACACAGCACAAGGACTTTAATGACTCTCCCGTGTATTTGGTGTTGTTTACATTTAACTCAGTCCCTGAGAGAGTGTTCAAAAAACTTCTCAAGAACTCAAATTGAAACACTGAAGTTTCTTGAAGTTTTAATGGGACCCACAGAGAGACCAAATGGAGAAAGTGTCCCCAGGTTCCATCACTGCAGGCAGTGATGACAGGTGGGGACAAACAAGGCAAAGGTGTCTGTGATGCTGAGCAAACCTGCATGTGTTTCAGGAATGCAAAGGGCCAAGGCCCGAGCCCCAGCCCCTGCCAAGGCACATCCTGTCCCTCCCTCAGTGCTCAGGGCTCTTCCCGGCCCACTGGGATGTGGGGATGTGCAATGCCAAGGGCAGCAGCATGGGGCGGCCCCTGCCAGGCTGCTGAGCAGGGACAAGGAGGCAATGAGGCCCCAGGCCTGCAAGGGTCACTTGTCTCCTCCTCATGGCTCAGGCCCAGGCCCAGCAGCCATGGCCAAAGTGCTGCAGGAGTTGGCTCTGTCAGGGCCTTGCAGCTGCTGCCCATCCCTGTGCCCTGTGCAGCCCAGGCTGTGCTACGGTGTCCGTGCCCTGCGCCTCTGTCCCTGCAGGCTGTCGTCATCCCCCGGCTGCCCCACCTGGCTGGGCCCTTCCTTTGCTGACAGCTCTGCGTCCTGCCTGCCTCTGCCTGGCCACACAGAGCCTTGCGCTTGAAACCAGGAGGCTTAATTAGACTTTTACTGTGCCTGTGATGTTTTAGCACAGGGAAAAGTCATGCAGGCCCTGCTTTCCCAGCAAGGGTGGTTATAAGACACGGAGAATACATGTAGCTCGAGAGTGCAGTGATAGAAAAAACAAGGAGTGAATCTGGGAACTTGGAGTGAGTTTTATAATAATGGCTAAATTGTAATTCACATGTAGCAACTGTATATAAGAAACACCTTTAGAATCTCATGTCCATGTAAGATGATGAGTTACCCCACTTTAGACCTCGAGGCTGCATAAGTGATGCCCTCTTAATTGCAAATTAGTGTTAAGGAGTCTTATTCTGATATTTATGTAAATTGGGTTACAGAGGGGCCTCACAGAACCAAGGACTCTACTGTGACACCTTGGAACCTCATGGAACCAAAATCCTTTTTGACACAGCTGAGCCACATGGAACCAATGGCCCATTGTGATATTGCAGATCCAAGGAGACCATGGTCACACTCTGCAACCTCATGGAATCAAAAGTACATTGTGACAGAGAAAGGCTTCATGGAACCAAGAGTCCATTGTGACACAGCAGGGCCTTGTTGGAACAATGGAACAATTGCTGATAGTGCGGAAACTCATGGCACCAAGGGGCCGCTGTGTCATTGTGCAGCTCCATGGAACCAAGGAAACCATTTGGGCACTGCAAGGCCTCATGGAAGAAAGGGACCATTGTGACACAATGGGGCCCCACGGAAACCAGGGGGCACTGGGACACAGCGGGGCCTGATGGAACCAAGGATCCAATATGACACCACCATTGCTACACTGTGAGGCCCCATGGATCCAAGAGAACAGGGAACAGGTCTCGTTGACTTGGCCTGACTAAATTGACCTTGGCATGTTGGGGGTCCCTTCTCATGTGCCCCTGAAGCACTGGGGCTCTGTGCTTTCCTTCCTATGGGAATGAACTGCCCTTCTCATGCAGGTGCTTATGGCTGAAATAAGGATTCTGCCCCTAAAATTCCATATATCCAAGATACAGAATCCAAGATATTTATTCCATTGTTCCCAGATGAAAGCTGCCAGGACAGAGAGCCCTGGCTGGCCATGGCCTCTGGTGGCTGCCGTTCATCAGCCCCTGAAGCACTGGGGCTCTGTGCTTTCCTTCCAGTGGAGACTATGGTGACACTCCAGGGCCTCATGGATCACAGGGACCATTGTTACACTGTGGGAATTCATGGAACCAATGGGATCATTGTGGCACTGCTGGGCCCCATGGGACCAAGGGGCCACTGTGCAGCAGCAGGGCTTTGTGGAACCAAGAGGCCGTTGTTGCATTACAGGGCCTGGTGGAACCAAAGGTGAACCATTGTGATCCTGCAGGGCACTGTGGATCCACGGAGACCATTGTGACATTGCAAGGCCACATGGAATCATGGAGACCATGGTGACACTGCAGGGCCCCACAGAACCAACTGTGACCCTGCTGGGCCTCATGGCAGCAAGGGGCCAATGTGACACCTCAGAAGCAAGGAGAACATTGTGACACTACAGGGCCTCATGGAACCAAGGGAGCATGGAACAGATCTGGCTGGTTTGGCCTCCCAAGGGCCACTTGACAGGTCCAGCTGATTTTGTAATGTTGAGGGCTGCCTCTCATCAGTGCCTCTGGAGTATAGTGCCTCAGTGCTTTCCTTCCTATGGAAAAGAACCATCTGTCTTTCCAGGTGGTCATGGGCAAAATTAATACTCCCCCTGAAAAATTCCCTATATGCAAGGGTTCTCTGAGAAAAAAGCTGCCAGGACAGAGAGCCCTGGCTGCCCTTGGCCTTTGGTGGTCACCTCTCATCTCAAGGAGGTTCTGAGGAAAGTATTTGAACAGGTTGGACTACTGGAGCATCACTGAGTCTCTCACCCTCCAGCACTAGGGCTGATCTGGAGCCTGATCTCCCTCTCCGCCCCTCAGCAGCTGCTGAGCCTTTCAAGGGGGCCAGGGCTGTGGGGTGAGTGCACCCAGTGCTGGAGCAGCCCAGAGCAGGCACTGCCATGCGGTTTACCCAGATTTGGCTGGGCTGGGTTGAGGGCAGGGGAGGTGGGCAGAGCTGGGCAGAAGCTGGGCTAGACTGGGAAGTGTCCAGGAGATAAAACCCACCCATGTCAGCTGAGCTGTGTGACTCTGCAGGGCCAGGACACGTTCCAGCAGGTGTGTGGTGCTGTGCCAGTCCCCTGGCAGGGATCTCACACTGGCAGGTGCAGCACTGAGGAGGTTGGTCTGTGGCCTTGGTGGCATGGCCAGTGTGAGAAGGTGCCCCAGGGCTTTGACCATCCCTCCAGCCTCTTCCATCAGCCACTGGCACACCTGGGCACTCACCCCAGTTTATTGGTCTATTTGTTCTGTGGTTATCTCCTTCCTCCTGCTGATTTCAGCACCAGTGTAGGGGCAGCATCAGCCCTGCCCAGGCTCCCTCCTCACCCAGCCCTTGGCAGACCCCAGGGCAGGGCTCTGTGTGAACCCTGGCATGGGATGTGGGTGTTGGAACTGGACCCTGAGGTCTGCTGTGGACACTCTGGTTGGAACATTTGCCCACCCAAAACACATCCTGTGCTGTGCCATGTCTGCTGAGGGGGATGTGGGGCCTGTGCTGGGCAGGGGGGCTGTGCTGCCTCAGGGACAAATGACAGGGATGAGCCACAATACAACAACCAGGAGGTGGAAGTGAGGACAAGCTATGGCGGAGGAATTCAGTGATCTGACCTGAGCGTGTCTTCATGCGTTTAGGAAAGCCAAAGCTCAGCTGGAGCTAATGGAGGCTGCAGGCAACATCCAGAGCAAACTTAATTCAGCTGCTGTGTTTGCAGGAAATGGCTGCAAAAGAAACATGTCAACCTGCTGCTAAATGAGAGCAGGAGGGGCAAATCTAGGATCATGGAATGGCCTGGGTTGGACTCCTAAAGATCATCCAGTTCCAATCTCCTGCCATGGGCAGGGACACCTTCCACTGGACCAGATTGCTCCATGCAACCTGGCCTTGAACACGGCCAGAGGTGGGGAGTCTGCAGTCTCTCTGGTAACCTGTGCCAGGGCCTCACCACCCTCGCTGGGAAGAATTTCTTTGCAATATCCTATCTAAACCTGCCCTCTTTCCCCTCATGGCCATTCCCTGTTGTCCTGTCACTCTGAAGGCCACTCCCTCTTTTCCTGTCACTTTGTTCAAAGTCCCTCTCCAGCTCTCTCAAAGCCCCTTTAGGTGCTGGAATGGTGTCTTGGTTTAGGAAGACAGGTATCTGCTAGGTAAAATTACAATCAGAGGCTCTTTGGCAAAGATTTGGGAAATAGGAATAGCAGTTCTTTACTAGTATGTAATACAAAGCAAACAAACACAAAAAACCCTCCCCCCCCCCCCCCCCCACCAAACAACTACAGCGTTAATGACAAACGACAACAGTACCAAGAACCTTGAGGGCTTTGTTTCACAAAACCCAGGGCAGTTTGGTTTCGGTGTCTCTGCAGGATCCTCAGAGCACCAAGCTGAAACAGTGGAAAAGTCCCGGGCTGGTAGCTGGGATGGCAGGGTGTCCTGGCAGGCAGGGGCAGGATGTCCCGGCAGCGCAGGGAGTGCAGGGTCACACTGTAGCAAGAGGAGCAGCGCCGAAGAAGCCGATGGCGAGGCAGGGCCTGGACCAGCTCCCCGCGGGTGGCCGGGAAAACTCCGGATTCAGGCCGACCCGGTGATAGTAGATTTCCCAGGACTGGATCCCTTTGGCCACAGTGAAACTCCTCCAGCCAGCAACAGCCGTTCTCCGCTCGGCGTGCTTTGCGGCGGCTGAGCTCCTCGAGGAGCGGCAGACACGCGTCTCCCCGAACGCCAGAAAAAGAAAAGCACGCAGCTGCCTCAAGCTTTGTCTTTTACCTGCGTTATCTCCCCCTTCCACCTTTTGTCCACCTCTTTGTTTCGGTTAAGTACTCTCAAGTATCCAACACTTGGTCTCCTTGGTAACTTGTGGGGAAAAAATTCTTTAGAGAAAGAAGGAACAAACCTAACCCCCAACAAAAGGGTTTTGTATACATTAGGTATGAATTAATTTGTCAATTTTTCAATTGTTCCAGGATTGAAAAAGAGATTTGTCAGTACCCAAAGGATTATGATTTTTTTCCAGGATTTACATGCAACTGGAAGCCAGTGTGTCACATCTTTTCTAAAAGTTATTTAAAACTACTTAAAAAAAAAAAAAAAGAGGAAGCAAAAGAAGTACATCATTAGATAATTGGATGCCTATTAATTAAACCCTATCAGTAGGTTAAAAGTGAAGCTTTTTTTTCTTTTTTTCTTTTTTTTTCCACATGAAATCTAAATGTGGTTTGAATAGATTTACAGTGGGGACAGCAATATATAAAGCTACTTATACCTGCTGGGCACATAAGAGAAGCTCTTTTAGCATTCATTGGAAACCCTCAACAACTTGAACTTCTGTAAATTTTACAAGCAGCTAATATTACAGCATTTTTACACACAGTTTTGTTTATAAATTACAGATTTAAGTTACATTATGAAGCCTACATAGAGTTCTACCCATAGGAAATATTCACACAGTTTTTCCCCTCCATACAGCTTTGATTGTCTCACTTAATGTAGCAATAAAACAAAAAAGTGATGCATTTTCTTAAAGGAAAAATTTCTTGGTACGTACATACTGCAAATAATGAAATGGCTAAAGACCAACAAAGTACTAGAAGGAAATACTAGAAGGAAAATATGTTTTTTTCATCTAAAAAAGGAATCTTCTTTTCATCCACTGTGGAATTTACCAAGAGAATATATTCTCCAGTACACAGAACATTGAAAAAAATCTTTTCTCTCTAAAGAGAATCACCTTGAGACTTTTTCAAATAATATGAATAGGGTTTGTTTATATTTATCCAACTTCCACTACCTAGATCCTTCTTTCTTTGCTGAGCACTATCAGTCATTCTCTAACAACTAACCCACAATGACAAGTACTTCTTAGTCTAACAGGTTTGTGATGAAGTAACCAATATTATAGTTAAACTTTTACTGGATACTTACAATAGGTGAATATAGCTGTAAAAAAAGCCGTACACATCACTATTAAATATTCTTTAAAACACTGGTAGCTTGCAGCCACAACATCACATCAGCCAAAAAAACTACCCCACTTCCTACTGTTTTCAGCAGTGCCCATGTAATTTTCCACTAACAGGAACAGTAGCCAAAGCAAGCTCTGTAAGACGAAAAATAAAATAAAGAAAAGAAAAAGAGAGAAATAGACTTATGGCTAAAAATATAATAATTATAATATTCTTCCTTGAATTATTATAGAAAGCAAAAACTTGGAAAATGAAAAAGTAAAGTTGTTTCTTATTTGTTTTCCATTTTGATCTTGGATATCCTCTCATTGTCACATTGATTATTTCACACAGAAAAGCCTAGTCGAGAGTTTTTATTTCATCTATTGCATTTTTTCAGAAAATAAATACCTGTACATTGAGCCAATGAAAATTAAAATAAAAATCAGTTGTCACATACATTCTCCTTAATTATATAAAAGATAAATTTTGGTGGAAAGATATACCATCCTTCTGAAGAACTAGAGTTTAGGATCTTATTAATTCTATTATGTCAAGTAATCAAATGAGAGAAATTGCTCACTTGATCTCTAATGCTAAGCAAATGGAAGATGAAATCTATGAATATGCTATAAATATGCTATAAACAACAACAACAACAAATTTGAGTAAGCTATTTTTAGACTACAATATCCCCCAAACTGTACTAAGGAATTGCCTCCAAAGGAAGGAGGAACTGCTGGCAGATATTTGCACTGTGAGAAAAAGAACCAGATTTTTATTTTCTTCTGAGTGTTTTTGTGTTGTGAGTTCTTATCCCCATTTTCTGGTTTATACCAAGAACTATGGTAAACACCTTTCCACCAGGTCCTAAGGACTCAGATTTTCTGTTTCAGATGTAGTGTTCTATTCACAAGCCTAACGAGCTTGTATGCGCCCGAGGAGTGGCGCTAGGCCGTGACTTTCCACAGTCACGCTTAAAGCCTGAAATTAGAGATTTGCCAGATATGCATTCACAGCTGGTGCTCGTGCACAAACGTGGTGCTGCTCCCAGCCCCCGGCGCCTGGTGGGACGCGGCGAAGTTTGCCAGAGGGATGACCTTGACGGGGTCCTCGGCGGCGCAATGTCTTTCACAGGTGTTGTAGAGCTGGGGCCTGGGCCCTCCCTGGCCCTTGTCACTGTCATCCTTTGGCAGGGGTCTCCCCAGGGTGTGACGGCCCTCAGGTCTGGCTCCTCGGGCCCAGCCTTGCTGGAAGCCAAACGATGGCAGGGAGGTGTTGGGCTGCTGGAACTGCGTCAGCGCCGGTGGCATCCAGCAGTTGTCGGAGTGGCCGAGGATGAGGCACTCCTGCGTGCAGTTCTCGGAGGCTTCGGCCAGGGCTTTCTGCAGGTTCACTTCGATAGCTAGGAGGATGGAAAGAACACAGGACAGTGTCAGGGCTGTGAGGAGAGACAGACAGAGGGAATCAAGGTCAGCAAAGCAACCCCCGCCCTACACTGATGGCCATGGTTTGGGAAGAAAAGGCTTCCAAGGGTAGAGGTTCAGTGAAGGTTCAGATGTTGGGGCCCGCAGTGTTGTCACAGTTCACACCATCATTAAAGCTTTACAATAAGCCCTAACACACTCAATTTCCTACACTGATGGCCACAGTTTGGGAAGAAAAGGCCTCCAAGGGTAGAGGTTCAGTGAAGGTTCAGATGTTGGGGCCCGCAGTGTTGTCACAGTTCACACCATCATTAAGGATTTCTAATAAACTCTTATACACTCGATTTCCCAGAATCGTACAACTGCTCAGGTGGGAAAACACTTCTAAGCTCAGTGAGTTAAACCAGTAACCCAACACCACCCTGTTCACCCCTAAAAAAAACTCAAAGTGCCACATCCACACGCCTTTCAAACCCTCCCAGGGATGGTGAATTCCACCACCTCCCTGGGCAGCCTCTTCCAATGCTTGATGACCCCTTCAGTGAAGAATTTTTTTCCTAATGTCCAATCTAAACCTCCTCTGCCAGAAGCTGACCATGTCCTCTGGTCCAGTCACTTCCCTAAAATAATATTTTCACCTCTTGCAGGCGTCATTTCTGTAACAAAGCTAAAAACTTTATAATAATTTAATTCCATTACTCTAGATATTTGCACAGAAATACTTGGAAAAAAAAAAAGACTTTTGGTTTCTTTAATATTCTCTTAAAACTGGATTTTTTCTTGTTTTCCTTTGCTTAAGGCAAAAAAACCTAAATTGGGCACTAGCCAAAGATGGTCCACTGGCCTCAAAGATGCACTCAAGCTACAAGAATAAAAAAGCATAACAGCTATTTTAAAGAGAATTGATTTCTCCATGCATGCAGTACTCAACACCTTGAAAAATCAAAGAGTACTAGCAAAAGAAGATGTAATCTCTGTAGTTTGCTAGTAATCAAACCAGATTTCTTCAGTAGATGTGAGGTTTGTGCCCTTGAAAAAGGATTATAGAAATTTTAATTTGTTCAAAGACAAAGTAAACTATGAAATCAAAAACTGTTCATTTGTAATACATAAATATTTTTGATCTATTTCATTTAAATTGTAGCTTTGCCATGGTAGGTAAATTAAAAATGAATGGAATTTAAATTTCTACAAATGGTTCCTCAAAATAGTTTTAATATTGCAAGTGTTGATTTTATATTCTCTTCCTGTTTACAGGGTTAAATACATGAGAAGTGCAGAAGAATATCTGATTGGATATTTCCTTGTGTTTTCTTTGTAAAACTTCCCAATGAAAGATACAAACATATTTTTAATGCCTGTCTTAATGAAAATTGCATTTAAAATCGGATTCTGGCTGATCAGCACTGGAGAAGGAATGCCACTAAAATTACTTATAGCAATGAGAGTGCTGAGTAGGAGCCTCCCACCCTCTGAGCTTTATGTTTAGACAGATGCTGCATTTCTGTTTTAACAAATATTTTGCATGTTGAAACCTGTGTAAAGCTGCAGAGCACAAACACTTATTTCCATGCTACATCTCAATACAAAGGAATTAAGTTTTTCCTTCAGGCATTGAAATACATAATGTTGCTGTCCAAAACAGGATTTTTTTTTTTTTAAATCTACCATGTTTAAGAAGACAGCTGGTTGCTCGTTATATCATGAATGCTCTGTTCTTGATTATTTCTCCTTCAGGACTCTCTACATGTCAGTTACAGGAATGATTGTTTATAAATGTTATTTTGGTGTATTACTGGCATTTCAACATGTCCTCAGTCATTTTGCCTGAGTATTTTTCAGTTTAATCCTGACAAAGCTTTGGCACCTTGCTGTTGAAATACTAATCCAGTTTTGATGGGCAGTAGGAGACATAAATATGGAAATAATTCAGTGGAGGCAAGAGTTACTGCAAAAAAAGAAAAGTTTCTAGTGGTAGATTAGTCTAATCTTTCTGTGTCCTACTATCTGCTATTACAGACATAACTTTAAGTATATTCAAGTCTTTTAAGCTCTTTAATTATCCAGGTTTGCTTCTATTCTGATGAAAGCAATTCACTGAAATCAGGTACAACCTTGACAGAGTGTGGAATTATTCCCATTTTGTAGAGAAACTGATCTTTTTTGCATTAATTTAAAAAAAAACCCTTAAAATGCTATTAATTCAGGTAAAATGTGAAATACACACAATTATTTATTTGGAAATAATGCTTATTTGTTTTGAGGTCCTCACAGCAAGAGGTTACAACACTTGTACTGTACCATTTCTCTCGAACTACACTAAGAGAGTACACAGAGCTAAAACAGCAAAAGGAAGCATTTGACAATAAAAATTTAACATTTAACATTGGCCAAGGCAACTGTGGAAGAAAAAAGGTTGCCTATAAAACAGTCTCCACACCATTTCAAAGATCAGGACAGTAATTTTGTGTCACGTGATGCCAGACTACCTGGAGACTTGGAACAATGTTACCATGTTAAGAACAAGAGTATTGTTAAAATTACGGTCTTGTTTATTCTGTTAACAAATAGATGTTTTAATCTGAGTTTTCGTTTTATTAAAAATAAATAAATAGGACCCCCCAAAAAACCCACCCCCCAAAGAACAACAACAAAAAGCAAAAGAAAAAAAAAACAAGAATGAAAACCCCAAAGCTTTATAACTATTCTGGACACAATCCTAATATATGAATGCAAATTATTTTGGTGTTAAGTTGTTTGGGTCTTTTTTTAATAAAAAAGGTTGCCAATGCAGGATTGTTTAGAAGAAACATCTTTTGTAGAAGTCATAATCTTTTTTTCAATCTTGTTTCAATATTGTTATCAGAGTGTGCTTTTCATCAGGGCTTATGGTTAATACCATGTAAAATATACAGTTTTCCTTAACTTTGAAAAAACATTTTTCAATGTCAAACAAAAAAACAACTTTCCCCACCCACAAACCAACGACTCTTGGAAAATAACTCAAACTAGAACAAACTGTAGAAAGATTTCTGCATGAATATTCACCGAGCATTATCTTTTATTTGCCTGCTCCTTCAGGCCATGAAATAGATCTTCTTTTTGTCAAACTCTGTCAGAATTCTGGATACCCAAAACTATCACAAAACTCTGTCTCTATTTTCCTTACATATCATTCCAGTCACACCTGTGGGAGATGTGAAATTCAGTGTTCAAGTGGTCATTTATCAGAAGCTCTGCAAATTGACCACGGCACCTTCTGGCTGCTACTCTTTAAGCTCCTTTCTATTTTGTTTCCTTGCAAGTAGTTCCAAATGTGGGTGACAATCAAATTTTCTGAGCCTTTCTCTCTCATTCCAAAGTAGTAGTGCAGGTGATTATTCTGCACAGTCTGATAAGTAATCAGGGGAAGGAAACACCTCTGACACCTGCCTCCACCCATCAAGGAAGAGAAAGTTCCGGCTGTCTCTGAATGTTTTCAGAGGAAATGATGGCTCTTGCAAGTGAAATTCAGTGTCTGGTACCATCTTCTCACATAAGACATGACAGGTTTATAAATGGAAATAGGAGTTTGCATATTCCCCACATATTATGAATAAAGATTACATTCCATTGAACTCTTAGCAGTCTAACTACTTTCTTACTTCAATCAGTTACAAACCCTCAATTTTAGATATTATTTTCCAAACTACATGGAGACTCTTCAAACATGACATGAAAATTATACAAAAGAGAATTTTTAATTCATATAATAGATCACACCCGTGCACCTGTGAGTTTACCACTTTGATTTGAACTCCAGGTTGTTTTAGGAATGTTTTTTTTTCTTTTTAATTGTCTGCAGAACTAAGAACATTTTTAAAGAAAGTGTCTGTCAGCTCTTAAGAAATGTTTAGATCAGAACTGTCAAGTATAACTAAAAGCACAACAGTTAAAAGACTTTCTTCATTGTTCCGCAGTCTCATCATTTATAGGTCAAAACAGTTTTCAAGTAAGAATATTTCCCTTCACTCCAGAAAATCTGGAATTCCAGCCTTGCCAGATATCTATCCTTCAATCAAAACACCTACAAAAAATACCTTTTTTTTCCCTTGTTTGTTTTGACCAGAGACTTCCTATGGTTAAAAAGTCTGTGTGGGATTTTAGAGGTAGTAAATAAAAATGCTGATTATCCTCTTTGCTTTTTAGAGATGAAAACTGAAGAGCTTGACAGTGCTACTCTCCTTCTCAGTCTACAAAACTCCGGTGCAACTCTTTGGCATTTCTGGCTTACTATTATGTTCCAGTTTTAAGACTGTTTCTCATGGAAAATTCACAAAGGGAGACAGACTGTTGGTACGAGTATGTTACCCACAGTCTCAGAATGTTGAGAAGTTAGAATTATGGAATCATTTTGGTTGGAAAAGACCTGAAAGATCATCAAAACACATACTTGGTGTACACACTTTATTTTCTACCCTTTCCCTCCAGCCTTGAAAGAGACATGTACTACTAAATGAATGTCAAGAGGACTGGTTCTTTCCTCACTCTGCCATGAAAGTCATCACTTGCACCACAGAATCACAGGGATTAGGCTGGAAAGGACTTTTGGTCTAACCTTCTGCTCATACCTGGGTATATTTGTTGAAAAAGAAGAGTGGCTTTTCCAAAAGGCCAGACTTTCAGAATTGTACATATCCCTTAAGAGAAAAAATCCAAATGCATGTGTTGAAGGGAAAGATGTGCTTCACTAAGGGTTGGACAATCAAGAACATGAGCTCTTGGAGAAGCCTTAAAAGATCCACCTTTATACACAAGTGTAGCAATGATCAAAAGACATTTGTAAATGCATTCATTACCAAAGCACTCAGATTCATTAGAAGTTCAGAAACCACCAGGCTGCACAATACCAATGCAGGTTTAGGGGCATAAAAACTGTGCAAAGAAAATTAAAAAGAAAAAGAAAAGGGGGGAAAAAAAAAAAGAAAAAGAAAAGGAAACCTTAAACCACAGAACATAGAGTGCTTGAATTTTAAAGCCATGTAGCTGAAGTCTTAATGAAAAGCCAGTTTTGAATTTGACACATTTTGGATGCAAACCATCCAGCGTTACATTTAGAGCACTCTTGTTTCATAATAAAGCAAGCAACAATTAGCAAGCAATTAAGCAAATTGCCCATAATTATGCCATTGCCGAGCTATTTTTCATATTTTCACAACACAGCACATACATGAATACATGGCTGGCAGTGCCAATGCTGTTCTGTCAGCATCCAGAAGTGCCTCTCGTTTACTGGAGCGTTTCGTACTGAGCAGCTCCCAGCGCACCTCCAGCGCTCTCTGCTCAGCAGGAGCCCACCAGAGTGATGGAGATGACAACCCCAACTCCTCATCTCAGCCAGCAGCTCCTGAGGAATGGAGCTCCCCCCCCCCCCCCCCCTCTTTGCCCATGTGTATTTACTAAATGTGGTGCTAAATCTAAGCAGGAATTCAAGCATAATGTGGGGAAATTATCGTCCGGAATTACCCTGGTGACCAAACATGGCCACTTGAGTAACATCATTTAGAGGTCTCCACCATTTGAGGAGAACAGAAATGACATTAACAATAAAAAAGGGAGGGAGGAATAGTAGTTAGTGTAAAGTGGGTTACTTTTAATAAGGTCAGGAGGAAGAAGCTTGAATGCAGGAACCCTAAATAAGCACTGCTATAATATACTCTAGCTTTTTGGTTTAATAATAAAATGCCTTTGGGAGGAGTTCCCTATGAATTTTTTATTTCCTCTATACATCTCAATAAATTAAAAACCTAAAAGAGTTACTTAAATTCTAGCCTTGGAACCTTTTTATTCAAAGAACAAGTAGGACACACGACCCTCAATTTTCAGCTGTGCGTACAGAGCTTGCTTTGCTTGTGAGAAATTAGGGAAGATTGATCCTCCACATGTTCTGACTGAGGAATCAACAGGCATGAGGGAAATCACATCTTCCTGTGCTACCTAGGCTTGCCAGATTGTGCTGGGTAGCTTGCAAGAATCAGCTCTGCTTCCATTCCAGTGAACATAGTTTATATCCTAACAGCCGTGGTTTTAATTTGAATTTAATCTTAAAAAAATACTTCTCATGAAATCCAAATGACAGGATGAGGTGTGAGGATTTTGCACCTGGATTCAACAAGTCAAGCAAACATTATTAAAGATAGCAAAGGAAAGTTGGTGAGGGCAAGAGGAAATGGAGGAAGTGTCAGGGCAAGAGAGTCAGCCTCTAGTAATTCCTGTCTCATTAACTACACTTGTGAAGTGAATCTTCCCCTCACAAGCAACAGCCCTACAAATAAAGCACATTAATCTTTCATTTGGTTACCTCATTGTTATTCTGACTAGAGCCTCAATCTTGTATTAATCATAACCAAGATATGGTCGAAAGGCAAAGCTCCTGTAAAAAGTTCAGCTTCAATAATTACTGTTTTCCACAGAAAGAGAATTCACATGAGAAAAAAAGAAACAAAAACAAAACAAAAACCCAAACAAACATACAGAAAAAAACCCAAACCAAAAAAAAACCCCCAAAAACCCCCAAACCCAAGTCCCCAAACCTCCTGCAAACTCATTTTTTGAGCCAAATGAACATGGGTGTGACAGATTGTAGGACAGTACATGGCGCTGACCCTTACTGCTCTACCAGTCCAATTGAATTCATCTTTTATGTTCATGTTTCGCTGATATTTATGGGAAAAAAAAGGTAATTTGCAAAGGCCACATGTTTCTTGGATTAAAATTGTGTATTGAGTTTTCAATAAGAGTTTTAACTATAACTAGTAAAGCATAATGACCACCTAAAATGGATAACCTAAAATCTAGTATATTGATTACAATAGTGGCTAATACAATGTGCTTTATTTAATATTTAATTAACTGCTTCCCATTTGTACTGAACCTTCTTAATTATTAATACATGGTTCATTATTTAACATGGAATATAAATTCAAATTCAAATCAATTAAACAAGGTGAAACTACATAGTGAGAAATGGTTTATCCTCCAGCAATAACCTTCGACCTGGAAACATAGTAAAGAGTGAAATTAGCATTTTTTCCCCCATACCTGCAAAGACTGTGCATTATAAGTGATACATATTAAGCTCTACTACTGATGTAAAATTCTTGTGATAAACACAACATCCTACAAAACTATGCTGGATAAAAAAGGGCTTCAGCTGTCACTTTTCAGAGGAACCATTTATGCAGAATATAACACTATACCTAGTTTTTCAGATTTCAGTTTCAAGTAAAATTACGTGTGTCCCTGAAGGAACGGCAGCTTACTGATTTTACTAAAAATCACTAAATACCTCAAAAGAGTGAGGATTCATAAAGAGAACTAAGAATCACTATGCAATCTACATAAACTCACTTTGGTGTGGAAACAAGAAAATGCATTTCCTAAGTTTAGGCTGTGTAATCAAAAAATCAGATACATCCATCTAAAACTCTGATACATCAGAGCAAAGATCTGGGCTTGGAGATAGGATGAGTGTCAGGAAGGTACAAAGGGAAGAGAATTTCTGGGTAGAACAGGGTCAGAAGCACTAACTTATTGATAAGGGGGCTACATGAACATATCAATATTCCTCTATCCCACTCTCCTACCAGATTCCAACACTTGTGACAAGGAGCAGATTGGGTGAGCCCCCTCAGCAGAGGTCAGGGCTGAGTGAGGAGGATGAGGGTGAGAAGAAGTTCCTGCTCAGTTCTGTTCACACACAGCAGTTCCTTCAAGGGTTGGTGTGGGAAAAAGCCCCTCAAATGTCTGTGTTTACACCCTCTATTCATGCAGTCTCTTGGTGTATCTCCATGCCAAATGGTGCTCTGTCTTCCTTAGTATTGGTTTTGCAGTAACAAATAAACAAAAGTTTGATGGAAAGCAAAAAAAAAAAAAAAAAAAAAAAAAAAAAAAAAAAAAAAAATTCAATCTTTTAAATTAAGTAATTGAACAACTGTGCGCAATTGGTCGTGGTTCAGACGCTTTAATGGAAATATTAATTTTCAAAAGGGAGTCAAAAAATCCCCAAATGCTCAGTGACCTAGTGAACATATATCTCCTGAGATAACTTAAAAGGTAGACAATAAAAGTTGTTCTGAATTGTGTTTTCATCAGATATACACAAACAAACTTGAAGTCAAAGACCACTAGAGCAGCAACCAAAACAAACCTAAAACAGTCTAAAATATTCTGTACCTTTTGTGTGACTCCAGTTGTATTTCAGGGAAAGAAACCCAAAGAAACTATATTTCTTCATTAGAATATTAACCTTTTTTACTGTTAATACCCTGTTTATTTTTGAATATTTTGAAACATTTTTTACAATAATTACCTATGCAGTTATTTATGTAACACACTATGCTTTTTTGAGTGATGATAGCTATTACATTTTATTGGACCATCAACAATAATAATTCTTTCCAGCTGAATGTATAAATAAAGCTTGCTGTGGATTGACAAAACAATCTTCCCATCAAAAATGTCATTTCAAAATTCAAATGCTTTGTGCCAGTGTTGATTCACATTACATTTGGGGGCATAGTGTGGTAACTGGTAGTTCCCATTTTCTCTATTCAATTCATTTTCACTTATTTCTTTAAAATATGAGGATCCTTAATATTATGAAGAAATGGCATTATTGAATGGAAATGTTCCCATTTCTCCAAAGCTGTCCCTCAGATTTTACATTTCACCATAAATATCAATTCAGGTTATGATGCTAGGAAAGAGCACTGCTTATATTTCATGCCATCTGCAACATGGTCTAACAATAATCACAGCTATTCCCCTTTTCTGAATTCCCTACAACACCCTAGCAACTACTGCAGGAGAATAAAAGTTACGCTCCACCTCAAAACTTAAGAATACATAATTATGAGTAGTTAGGATAAATATTTCAGGGTAAGAGGCCATGGTTTGTAATTCCCCTAAAGCAGGGTCCTGGGGTGGCTCTTTGATGTTATATCCCCAACTGTCCTCTTTATGCTGTATGTTAAGTTCTCTACCTTTAAGACTAGTTCAGAGAGAGAGGAGGGAGAAGGAAGCAGTGTGGAATTTGTTTCAGACAGGGCCTGACTCCTGCACATTGTTTCTCTTGGACAGCGTTGTCTGCAGCGCCTACGGACTGTGGGACAGAGATCTCCTGTGCTTTTAGTTAGTTTTAGCTGCCTGAGGCAGAGGAGTTCCCTGGACTGTTTTTCCTTTGCCTCAGGACTGTTTAAAGCTGCTCTGGACTGAAAAGCCCAGAGGAGCACCGGGAGCTGACCCGCGGCCCGGCGGGGCC
>NW_027095332.1:0-23757 GCF_029207755.1 Chamaea fasciata | reverse complement strand
TCGTTTGGCCGCGTCTAGTGCACTCTCCGCCGGTTCGCTTGCAGGCAGGCTTGGAACAGCGTCAAACGCTGTTTCCGAGCTCCCCACAAGCAGAGAAGCTGTTTGCAGCACGGAAAACGCTTCTCCTAGCCTGGGAAGCGAGAAAACGCCGTTTGGCCGCGTCTAGTGCACTCTCCGCCGGTTCGCTTGCAGGCAGGCTTGGAACAGCGTCAAACGCTGTTTCCGAGCTCCCCACAAGCAGAGAAGCTGTTTGCAGCACGGAAAACGCTTCTCCTAGCCTGGGAAGCGAGAAAACGCCGTTTGGCCGCGTCTAGTGCACTCTCCGCCGGTTCGCTTGCAGGCAGGCTTGGAACAGCGTCAAACGCTGTTTCCGAGCTCCCCACAAGCAGAGAAGCTGTTTGCAGCACGGAAAACGCTTCTCCTAGCCTGGGAAGCGAGAAAACGCCGTTTGGCCGCGTCTAGTGCACTCTCCGCCGGTTCGCTTGCAGGCAGGCTTGGAACAGCGTCAAACGCTGTTTCCGAGCTCCCCACAAGCAGAGAAGCTGTTTGCAGCACGGAAAACGCTTCTCCTAGCCTGGGAAGCGAGAAAACGCCGTTTGGCCGCGTCTAGTGCACTCTCCGCCGGTTCGCTTGCAGGCAGGCTTGGAACAGCGTCAAACGCTGTTTCCGAGCTCCCCACAAGCAGAGAAGCTGTTTGCAGCACGGAAAACGCTTCTCCTAGCCTGGGAAGCGAGAAAACGCCGTTTGGCCGCGTCTAGTGCACTCTCCGCCGGTTCGCTTGCAGGCAGGCTTGGAACAGCGTCAAACGCTGTTTCCGAGCTCCCCACAAGCAGAGAAGCTGTTTGCAGCACGGAAAACGCTTCTCCTAGCCTGGGAAGCGAGAAAACGCCGTTTGGCCGCGTCTAGTGCACTCTCCGCCGGTTCGCTTGCAGGCAGGCTTGGAACAGCGTCAAACGCTGTTTCCGAGCTCCCCACAAGCAGAGAAGCTGTTTGCAGCACGGAAAACGCTTCTCCTAGCCTGGGAAGCGAGAAAACGCCGTTTGGCCGCGTCTAGTGCACTCTCCGCCGGTTCGCTTGCAGGCAGGCTTGGAACAGCGTCAAACGCTGTTTCCGAGCTCCCCACAAGCAGAGAAGCTGTTTGCAGCACGGAAAACGCTTCTCCTAGCCTGGGAAGCGAGAAAACGCCGTTTGGCCGCGTCTAGTGCACTCTCCGCCGGTTCGCTTGCAGGCAGGCTTGGAACAGCGTCAAACGCTGTTTCCGAGCTCCCCACAAGCAGAGAAGCTGTTTGCAGCACGGAAAACGCTTCTCCTAGCCTGGGAAGCGAGAAAACGCCGTTTGGCCGCGTCTAGTGCACTCTCCGCCGGTTCGCTTGCAGGCAGGCTTGGAACAGCGTCAAACGCTGTTTCCGAGCTCCCCACAAGCAGAGAAGCTGTTTGCAGCACGGAAAACGCTTCTCCTAGCCTGGGAAGCGAGAAAACGCCGTTTGGCCGCGTCTAGTGCACTCTCCGCCGGTTCGCTTGCAGGCAGGCTTGGAACAGCGTCAAACGCTGTTTCCGAGCTCCCCACAAGCAGAGAAGCTGTTTGCAGCACGGAAAACGCTTCTCCTAGCCTGGGAAGCGAGAAAACGCCGTTTGGCCGCGTCTAGTGCACTCTCCGCCGGTTCGCTTGCAGGCAGGCTTGGAACAGCGTCAAACGCTGTTTCCGAGCTCCCCACAAGCAGAGAAGCTGTTTGCAGCACGGAAAACGCTTCTCCTAGCCTGGGAAGCGAGAAAACGCCGTTTGGCCGCGTCTAGTGCACTCTCCGCCGGTTCGCTTGCAGGCAGGCTTGGAACAGCGTCAAACGCTGTTTCCGAGCTCCCCACAAGCAGAGAAGCTGTTTGCAGCACGGAAAACGCTTCTCCTAGCCTGGGAAGCGAGAAAACGCCGTTTGGCCGCGTCTAGTGCACTCTCCGCCGGTTCGCTTGCAGGCAGGCTTGGAACAGCGTCAAACGCTGTTTCCGAGCTCCCCACAAGCAGAGAAGCTGTTTGCAGCACGGAAAACGCTTCTCCTAGCCTGGGAAGCGAGAAAACGCCGTTTGGCCGCGTCTAGTGCACTCTCCGCCGGTTCGCTTGCAGGCAGGCTTGGAACAGCGTCAAACGCTGTTTCCGAGCTCCCCACAAGCAGAGAAGCTGTTTGCAGCACGGAAAACGCTTCTCCTAGCCTGGGAAGCGAGAAAACGCCGTTTGGCCGCGTCTAGTGCACTCTCCGCCGGTTCGCTTGCAGGCAGGCTTGGAACAGCGTCAAACGCTGTTTCCGAGCTCCCCACAAGCAGAGAAGCTGTTTGCAGCACGGAAAACGCTTCTCCTAGCCTGGGAAGCGAGAAAACGCCGTTTGGCCGCGTCTAGTGCACTCTCCGCCGGTTCGCTTGCAGGCAGGCTTGGAACAGCGTCAAACGCTGTTTCCGAGCTCCCCACAAGCAGAGAAGCTGTTTGCAGCACGGAAAACGCTTCTCCTAGCCTGGGAAGCGAGAAAACGCCGTTTGGCCGCGTCTAGTGCACTCTCCGCCGGTTCGCTTGCAGGCAGGCTTGGAACAGCGTCAAACGCTGTTTCCGAGCTCCCCACAAGCAGAGAAGCTGTTTGCAGCACGGAAAACGCTTCTCCTAGCCTGGGAAGCGAGAAAACGCCGTTTGGCCGCGTCTAGTGCACTCTCCGCCGGTTCGCTTGCAGGCAGGCTTGGAACAGCGTCAAACGCTGTTTCCGAGCTCCCCACAAGCAGAGAAGCTGTTTGCAGCACGGAAAACGCTTCTCCTAGCCTGGGAAGCGAGAAAACGCCGTTTGGCCGCGTCTAGTGCACTCTCCGCCGGTTCGCTTGCAGGCAGGCTTGGAACAGCGTCAAACGCTGTTTCCGAGCTCCCCACAAGCAGAGAAGCTGTTTGCAGCACGGAAAACGCTTCTCCTAGCCTGGGAAGCGAGAAAACGCCGTTTGGCCGCGTCTAGTGCACTCTCCGCCGGTTCGCTTGCAGGCAGGCTTGGAACAGCGTCAAACGCTGTTTCCGAGCTCCCCACAAGCAGAGAAGCTGTTTGCAGCACGGAAAACGCTTCTCCTAGCCTGGGAAGCGAGAAAACGCCGTTTGGCCGCGTCTAGTGCACTCTCCGCCGGTTCGCTTGCAGGCAGGCTTGGAACAGCGTCAAACGCTGTTTCCGAGCTCCCCACAAGCAGAGAAGCTGTTTGCAGCACGGAAAACGCTTCTCCTAGCCTGGGAAGCGAGAAAACGCCGTTTGGCCGCGTCTAGTGCACTCTCCGCCGGTTCGCTTGCAGGCAGGCTTGGAACAGCGTCAAACGCTGTTTCCGAGCTCCCCACAAGCAGAGAAGCTGTTTGCAGCACGGAAAACGCTTCTCCTAGCCTGGGAAGCGAGAAAACGCCGTTTGGCCGCGTCTAGTGCACTCTCCGCCGGTTCGCTTGCAGGCAGGCTTGGAACAGCGTCAAACGCTGTTTCCGAGCTCCCCACAAGCAGAGAAGCTGTTTGCAGCACGGAAAACGCTTCTCCTAGCCTGGGAAGCGAGAAAACGCCGTTTGGCCGCGTCTAGTGCACTCTCCGCCGGTTCGCTTGCAGGCAGGCTTGGAACAGCGTCAAACGCTGTTTCCGAGCTCCCCACAAGCAGAGAAGCTGTTTGCAGCACGGAAAACGCTTCTCCTAGCCTGGGAAGCGAGAAAACGCCGTTTGGCCGCGTCTAGTGCACTCTCCGCCGGTTCGCTTGCAGGCAGGCTTGGAACAGCGTCAAACGCTGTTTCCGAGCTCCCCACAAGCAGAGAAGCTGTTTGCAGCACGGAAAACGCTTCTCCTAGCCTGGGAAGCGAGAAAACGCCGTTTGGCCGCGTCTAGTGCACTCTCCGCCGGTTCGCTTGCAGGCAGGCTTGGAACAGCGTCAAACGCTGTTTCCGAGCTCCCCACAAGCAGAGAAGCTGTTTGCAGCACGGAAAACGCTTCTCCTAGCCTGGGAAGCGAGAAAACGCCGTTTGGCCGCGTCTAGTGCACTCTCCGCCGGTTCGCTTGCAGGCAGGCTTGGAACAGCGTCAAACGCTGTTTCCGAGCTCCCCACAAGCAGAGAAGCTGTTTGCAGCACGGAAAACGCTTCTCCTAGCCTGGGAAGCGAGAAAACGCCGTTTGGCCGCGTCTAGTGCACTCTCCGCCGGTTCGCTTGCAGGCAGGCTTGGAACAGCGTCAAACGCTGTTTCCGAGCTCCCCACAAGCAGAGAAGCTGTTTGCAGCACGGAAAACGCTTCTCCTAGCCTGGGAAGCGAGAAAACGCCGTTTGGCCGCGTCTAGTGCACTCTCCGCCGGTTCGCTTGCAGGCAGGCTTGGAACAGCGTCAAACGCTGTTTCCGAGCTCCCCACAAGCAGAGAAGCTGTTTGCAGCACGGAAAACGCTTCTCCTAGCCTGGGAAGCGAGAAAACGCCGTTTGGCCGCGTCTAGTGCACTCTCCGCCGGTTCGCTTGCAGGCAGGCTTGGAACAGCGTCAAACGCTGTTTCCGAGCTCCCCACAAGCAGAGAAGCTGTTTGCAGCACGGAAAACGCTTCTCCTAGCCTGGGAAGCGAGAAAACGCCGTTTGGCCGCGTCTAGTGCACTCTCCGCCGGTTCGCTTGCAGGCAGGCTTGGAACAGCGTCAAACGCTGTTTCCGAGCTCCCCACAAGCAGAGAAGCTGTTTGCAGCACGGAAAACGCTTCTCCTAGCCTGGGAAGCGAGAAAACGCCGTTTGGCCGCGTCTAGTGCACTCTCCGCCGGTTCGCTTGCAGGCAGGCTTGGAACAGCGTCAAACGCTGTTTCCGAGCTCCCCACAAGCAGAGAAGCTGTTTGCAGCACGGAAAACGCTTCTCCTAGCCTGGGAAGCGAGAAAACGCCGTTTGGCCGCGTCTAGTGCACTCTCCGCCGGTTCGCTTGCAGGCAGGCTTGGAACAGCGTCAAACGCTGTTTCCGAGCTCCCCACAAGCAGAGAAGCTGTTTGCAGCACGGAAAACGCTTCTCCTAGCCTGGGAAGCGAGAAAACGCCGTTTGGCCGCGTCTAGTGCACTCTCCGCCGGTTCGCTTGCAGGCAGGCTTGGAACAGCGTCAAACGCTGTTTCCGAGCTCCCCACAAGCAGAGAAGCTGTTTGCAGCACGGAAAACGCTTCTCCTAGCCTGGGAAGCGAGAAAACGCCGTTTGGCCGCGTCTAGTGCACTCTCCGCCGGTTCGCTTGCAGGCAGGCTTGGAACAGCGTCAAACGCTGTTTCCGAGCTCCCCACAAGCAGAGAAGCTGTTTGCAGCACGGAAAACGCTTCTCCTAGCCTGGGAAGCGAGAAAACGCCGTTTGGCCGCGTCTAGTGCACTCTCCGCCGGTTCGCTTGCAGGCAGGCTTGGAACAGCGTCAAACGCTGTTTCCGAGCTCCCCACAAGCAGAGAAGCTGTTTGCAGCACGGAAAACGCTTCTCCTAGCCTGGGAAGCGAGAAAACGCCGTTTGGCCGCGTCTAGTGCACTCTCCGCCGGTTCGCTTGCAGGCAGGCTTGGAACAGCGTCAAACGCTGTTTCCGAGCTCCCCACAAGCAGAGAAGCTGTTTGCAGCACGGAAAACGCTTCTCCTAGCCTGGGAAGCGAGAAAACGCCGTTTGGCCGCGTCTAGTGCACTCTCCGCCGGTTCGCTTGCAGGCAGGCTTGGAACAGCGTCAAACGCTGTTTCCGAGCTCCCCACAAGCAGAGAAGCTGTTTGCAGCACGGAAAACGCTTCTCCTAGCCTGGGAAGCGAGAAAACGCCGTTTGGCCGCGTCTAGTGCACTCTCCGCCGGTTCGCTTGCAGGCAGGCTTGGAACAGCGTCAAACGCTGTTTCCGAGCTCCCCACAAGCAGAGAAGCTGTTTGCAGCACGGAAAACGCTTCTCCTAGCCTGGGAAGCGAGAAAACGCCGTTTGGCCGCGTCTAGTGCACTCTCCGCCGGTTCGCTTGCAGGCAGGCTTGGAACAGCGTCAAACGCTGTTTCCGAGCTCCCCACAAGCAGAGAAGCTGTTTGCAGCACGGAAAACGCTTCTCCTAGCCTGGGAAGCGAGAAAACGCCGTTTGGCCGCGTCTAGTGCACTCTCCGCCGGTTCGCTTGCAGGCAGGCTTGGAACAGCGTCAAACGCTGTTTCCGAGCTCCCCACAAGCAGAGAAGCTGTTTGCAGCACGGAAAACGCTTCTCCTAGCCTGGGAAGCGAGAAAACGCCGTTTGGCCGCGTCTAGTGCACTCTCCGCCGGTTCGCTTGCAGGCAGGCTTGGAACAGCGTCAAACGCTGTTTCCGAGCTCCCCACAAGCAGAGAAGCTGTTTGCAGCACGGAAAACGCTTCTCCTAGCCTGGGAAGCGAGAAAACGCCGTTTGGCCGCGTCTAGTGCACTCTCCGCCGGTTCGCTTGCAGGCAGGCTTGGAACAGCGTCAAACGCTGTTTCCGAGCTCCCCACAAGCAGAGAAGCTGTTTGCAGCACGGAAAACGCTTCTCCTAGCCTGGGAAGCGAGAAAACGCCGTTTGGCCGCGTCTAGTGCACTCTCCGCCGGTTCGCTTGCAGGCAGGCTTGGAACAGCGTCAAACGCTGTTTCCGAGCTCCCCACAAGCAGAGAAGCTGTTTGCAGCACGGAAAACGCTTCTCCTAGCCTGGGAAGCGAGAAAACGCCGTTTGGCCGCGTCTAGTGCACTCTCCGCCGGTTCGCTTGCAGGCAGGCTTGGAACAGCGTCAAACGCTGTTTCCGAGCTCCCCACAAGCAGAGAAGCTGTTTGCAGCACGGAAAACGCTTCTCCTAGCCTGGGAAGCGAGAAAACGCCGTTTGGCCGCGTCTAGTGCACTCTCCGCCGGTTCGCTTGCAGGCAGGCTTGGAACAGCGTCAAACGCTGTTTCCGAGCTCCCCACAAGCAGAGAAGCTGTTTGCAGCACGGAAAACGCTTCTCCTAGCCTGGGAAGCGAGAAAACGCCGTTTGGCCGCGTCTAGTGCACTCTCCGCCGGTTCGCTTGCAGGCAGGCTTGGAACAGCGTCAAACGCTGTTTCCGAGCTCCCCACAAGCAGAGAAGCTGTTTGCAGCACGGAAAACGCTTCTCCTAGCCTGGGAAGCGAGAAAACGCCGTTTGGCCGCGTCTAGTGCACTCTCCGCCGGTTCGCTTGCAGGCAGGCTTGGAACAGCGTCAAACGCTGTTTCCGAGCTCCCCACAAGCAGAGAAGCTGTTTGCAGCACGGAAAACGCTTCTCCTAGCCTGGGAAGCGAGAAAACGCCGTTTGGCCGCGTCTAGTGCACTCTCCGCCGGTTCGCTTGCAGGCAGGCTTGGAACAGCGTCAAACGCTGTTTCCGAGCTCCCCACAAGCAGAGAAGCTGTTTGCAGCACGGAAAACGCTTCTCCTAGCCTGGGAAGCGAGAAAACGCCGTTTGGCCGCGTCTAGTGCACTCTCCGCCGGTTCGCTTGCAGGCAGGCTTGGAACAGCGTCAAACGCTGTTTCCGAGCTCCCCACAAGCAGAGAAGCTGTTTGCAGCACGGAAAACGCTTCTCCTAGCCTGGGAAGCGAGAAAACGCCGTTTGGCCGCGTCTAGTGCACTCTCCGCCGGTTCGCTTGCAGGCAGGCTTGGAACAGCGTCAAACGCTGTTTCCGAGCTCCCCACAAGCAGAGAAGCTGTTTGCAGCACGGAAAACGCTTCTCCTAGCCTGGGAAGCGAGAAAACGCCGTTTGGCCGCGTCTAGTGCACTCTCCGCCGGTTCGCTTGCAGGCAGGCTTGGAACAGCGTCAAACGCTGTTTCCGAGCTCCCCACAAGCAGAGAAGCTGTTTGCAGCACGGAAAACGCTTCTCCTAGCCTGGGAAGCGAGAAAACGCCGTTTGGCCGCGTCTAGTGCACTCTCCGCCGGTTCGCTTGCAGGCAGGCTTGGAACAGCGTCAAACGCTGTTTCCGAGCTCCCCACAAGCAGAGAAGCTGTTTGCAGCACGGAAAACGCTTCTCCTAGCCTGGGAAGCGAGAAAACGCCGTTTGGCCGCGTCTAGTGCACTCTCCGCCGGTTCGCTTGCAGGCAGGCTTGGAACAGCGTCAAACGCTGTTTCCGAGCTCCCCACAAGCAGAGAAGCTGTTTGCAGCACGGAAAACGCTTCTCCTAGCCTGGGAAGCGAGAAAACGCCGTTTGGCCGCGTCTAGTGCACTCTCCGCCGGTTCGCTTGCAGGCAGGCTTGGAACAGCGTCAAACGCTGTTTCCGAGCTCCCCACAAGCAGAGAAGCTGTTTGCAGCACGGAAAACGCTTCTCCTAGCCTGGGAAGCGAGAAAACGCCGTTTGGCCGCGTCTAGTGCACTCTCCGCCGGTTCGCTTGCAGGCAGGCTTGGAACAGCGTCAAACGCTGTTTCCGAGCTCCCCACAAGCAGAGAAGCTGTTTGCAGCACGGAAAACGCTTCTCCTAGCCTGGGAAGCGAGAAAACGCCGTTTGGCCGCGTCTAGTGCACTCTCCGCCGGTTCGCTTGCAGGCAGGCTTGGAACAGCGTCAAACGCTGTTTCCGAGCTCCCCACAAGCAGAGAAGCTGTTTGCAGCACGGAAAACGCTTCTCCTAGCCTGGGAAGCGAGAAAACGCCGTTTGGCCGCGTCTAGTGCACTCTCCGCCGGTTCGCTTGCAGGCAGGCTTGGAACAGCGTCAAACGCTGTTTCCGAGCTCCCCACAAGCAGAGAAGCTGTTTGCAGCACGGAAAACGCTTCTCCTAGCCTGGGAAGCGAGAAAACGCCGTTTGGCCGCGTCTAGTGCACTCTCCGCCGGTTCGCTTGCAGGCAGGCTTGGAACAGCGTCAAACGCTGTTTCCGAGCTCCCCACAAGCAGAGAAGCTGTTTGCAGCACGGAAAACGCTTCTCCTAGCCTGGGAAGCGAGAAAACGCCGTTTGGCCGCGTCTAGTGCACTCTCCGCCGGTTCGCTTGCAGGCAGGCTTGGAACAGCGTCAAACGCTGTTTCCGAGCTCCCCACAAGCAGAGAAGCTGTTTGCAGCACGGAAAACGCTTCTCCTAGCCTGGGAAGCGAGAAAACGCCGTTTGGCCGCGTCTAGTGCACTCTCCGCCGGTTCGCTTGCAGGCAGGCTTGGAACAGCGTCAAACGCTGTTTCCGAGCTCCCCACAAGCAGAGAAGCTGTTTGCAGCACGGAAAACGCTTCTCCTAGCCTGGGAAGCGAGAAAACGCCGTTTGGCCGCGTCTAGTGCACTCTCCGCCGGTTCGCTTGCAGGCAGGCTTGGAACAGCGTCAAACGCTGTTTCCGAGCTCCCCACAAGCAGAGAAGCTGTTTGCAGCACGGAAAACGCTTCTCCTAGCCTGGGAAGCGAGAAAACGCCGTTTGGCCGCGTCTAGTGCACTCTCCGCCGGTTCGCTTGCAGGCAGGCTTGGAACAGCGTCAAACGCTGTTTCCGAGCTCCCCACAAGCAGAGAAGCTGTTTGCAGCACGGAAAACGCTTCTCCTAGCCTGGGAAGCGAGAAAACGCCGTTTGGCCGCGTCTAGTGCACTCTCCGCCGGTTCGCTTGCAGGCAGGCTTGGAACAGCGTCAAACGCTGTTTCCGAGCTCCCCACAAGCAGAGAAGCTGTTTGCAGCACGGAAAACGCTTCTCCTAGCCTGGGAAGCGAGAAAACGCCGTTTGGCCGCGTCTAGTGCACTCTCCGCCGGTTCGCTTGCAGGCAGGCTTGGAACAGCGTCAAACGCTGTTTCCGAGCTCCCCACAAGCAGAGAAGCTGTTTGCAGCACGGAAAACGCTTCTCCTAGCCTGGGAAGCGAGAAAACGCCGTTTGGCCGCGTCTAGTGCACTCTCCGCCGGTTCGCTTGCAGGCAGGCTTGGAACAGCGTCAAACGCTGTTTCCGAGCTCCCCACAAGCAGAGAAGCTGTTTGCAGCACGGAAAACGCTTCTCCTAGCCTGGGAAGCGAGAAAACGCCGTTTGGCCGCGTCTAGTGCACTCTCCGCCGGTTCGCTTGCAGGCAGGCTTGGAACAGCGTCAAACGCTGTTTCCGAGCTCCCCACAAGCAGAGAAGCTGTTTGCAGCACGGAAAACGCTTCTCCTAGCCTGGGAAGCGAGAAAACGCCGTTTGGCCGCGTCTAGTGCACTCTCCGCCGGTTCGCTTGCAGGCAGGCTTGGAACAGCGTCAAACGCTGTTTCCGAGCTCCCCACAAGCAGAGAAGCTGTTTGCAGCACGGAAAACGCTTCTCCTAGCCTGGGAAGCGAGAAAACGCCGTTTGGCCGCGTCTAGTGCACTCTCCGCCGGTTCGCTTGCAGGCAGGCTTGGAACAGCGTCAAACGCTGTTTCCGAGCTCCCCACAAGCAGAGAAGCTGTTTGCAGCACGGAAAACGCTTCTCCTAGCCTGGGAAGCGAGAAAACGCCGTTTGGCCGCGTCTAGTGCACTCTCCGCCGGTTCGCTTGCAGGCAGGCTTGGAACAGCGTCAAACGCTGTTTCCGAGCTCCCCACAAGCAGAGAAGCTGTTTGCAGCACGGAAAACGCTTCTCCTAGCCTGGGAAGCGAGAAAACGCCGTTTGGCCGCGTCTAGTGCACTCTCCGCCGGTTCGCTTGCAGGCAGGCTTGGAACAGCGTCAAACGCTGTTTCCGAGCTCCCCACAAGCAGAGAAGCTGTTTGCAGCACGGAAAACGCTTCTCCTAGCCTGGGAAGCGAGAAAACGCCGTTTGGCCGCGTCTAGTGCACTCTCCGCCGGTTCGCTTGCAGGCAGGCTTGGAACAGCGTCAAACGCTGTTTCCGAGCTCCCCACAAGCAGAGAAGCTGTTTGCAGCACGGAAAACGCTTCTCCTAGCCTGGGAAGCGAGAAAACGCCGTTTGGCCGCGTCTAGTGCACTCTCCGCCGGTTCGCTTGCAGGCAGGCTTGGAACAGCGTCAAACGCTGTTTCCGAGCTCCCCACAAGCAGAGAAGCTGTTTGCAGCACGGAAAACGCTTCTCCTAGCCTGGGAAGCGAGAAAACGCCGTTTGGCCGCGTCTAGTGCACTCTCCGCCGGTTCGCTTGCAGGCAGGCTTGGAACAGCGTCAAACGCTGTTTCCGAGCTCCCCACAAGCAGAGAAGCTGTTTGCAGCACGGAAAACGCTTCTCCTAGCCTGGGAAGCGAGAAAACGCCGTTTGGCCGCGTCTAGTGCACTCTCCGCCGGTTCGCTTGCAGGCAGGCTTGGAACAGCGTCAAACGCTGTTTCCGAGCTCCCCACAAGCAGAGAAGCTGTTTGCAGCACGGAAAACGCTTCTCCTAGCCTGGGAAGCGAGAAAACGCCGTTTGGCCGCGTCTAGTGCACTCTCCGCCGGTTCGCTTGCAGGCAGGCTTGGAACAGCGTCAAACGCTGTTTCCGAGCTCCCCACAAGCAGAGAAGCTGTTTGCAGCACGGAAAACGCTTCTCCTAGCCTGGGAAGCGAGAAAACGCCGTTTGGCCGCGTCTAGTGCACTCTCCGCCGGTTCGCTTGCAGGCAGGCTTGGAACAGCGTCAAACGCTGTTTCCGAGCTCCCCACAAGCAGAGAAGCTGTTTGCAGCACGGAAAACGCTTCTCCTAGCCTGGGAAGCGAGAAAACGCCGTTTGGCCGCGTCTAGTGCACTCTCCGCCGGTTCGCTTGCAGGCAGGCTTGGAACAGCGTCAAACGCTGTTTCCGAGCTCCCCACAAGCAGAGAAGCTGTTTGCAGCACGGAAAACGCTTCTCCTAGCCTGGGAAGCGAGAAAACGCCGTTTGGCCGCGTCTAGTGCACTCTCCGCCGGTTCGCTTGCAGGCAGGCTTGGAACAGCGTCAAACGCTGTTTCCGAGCTCCCCACAAGCAGAGAAGCTGTTTGCAGCACGGAAAACGCTTCTCCTAGCCTGGGAAGCGAGAAAACGCCGTTTGGCCGCGTCTAGTGCACTCTCCGCCGGTTCGCTTGCAGGCAGGCTTGGAACAGCGTCAAACGCTGTTTCCGAGCTCCCCACAAGCAGAGAAGCTGTTTGCAGCACGGAAAACGCTTCTCCTAGCCTGGGAAGCGAGAAAACGCCGTTTGGCCGCGTCTAGTGCACTCTCCGCCGGTTCGCTTGCAGGCAGGCTTGGAACAGCGTCAAACGCTGTTTCCGAGCTCCCCACAAGCAGAGAAGCTGTTTGCAGCACGGAAAACGCTTCTCCTAGCCTGGGAAGCGAGAAAACGCCGTTTGGCCGCGTCTAGTGCACTCTCCGCCGGTTCGCTTGCAGGCAGGCTTGGAACAGCGTCAAACGCTGTTTCCGAGCTCCCCACAAGCAGAGAAGCTGTTTGCAGCACGGAAAACGCTTCTCCTAGCCTGGGAAGCGAGAAAACGCCGTTTGGCCTGCGTCTAGTGCACTCTCCGCCGGTTCGCTTGCAGGCAGGCTTGGAACAGCGTCAAACGCTGTTTCCGAGCTCCCCACAAGCAGAGAAGCTGTTTGCAGCACGGAAAACGCTTCTCCTAGCCTGGGAAGCGAGAAAACGCCGTTTGGCCGCGTCTAGTGCACTCTCCGCCGGTTCGCTTGCAGGCAGGCTTGGAACAGCGTCAAACGCTGTTTCCGAGCTCCCCACAAGCAGAGAAGCTGTTTGCAGCACGGAAAACGCTTCTCCTAGCCTGGGAAGCGAGAAAACGCCGTTTGGCCGCGTCTAGTGCACTCTCCGCCGGTTCGCTTGCAGGCAGGCTTGGAACAGCGTCAAACGCTGTTTCCGAGCTCCCCACAAGCAGAGAAGCTGTTTGCAGCACGGAAAACGCTTCTCCTAGCCTGGGAAGCGAGAAAACGCCGTTTGGCCGCGTCTAGTGCACTCTCCGCCGGTTCGCTTGCAGGCAGGCTTGGAACAGCGTCAAACGCTGTTTCCGAGCTCCCCACAAGCAGAGAAGCTGTTTGCAGCACGGAAAACGCTTCTCCTAGCCTGGGAAGCGAGAAAACGCCGTTTGGCCGCGTCTAGTGCACTCTCCGCCGGTTCGCTTGCAGGCAGGCTTGGAACAGCGTCAAACGCTGTTTCCGAGCTCCCCACAAGCAGAGAAGCTGTTTGCAGCACGGAAAACGCTTCTCCTAGCCTGGGAAGCGAGAAAACGCCGTTTGGCCGCGTCTAGTGCACTCTCCGCCGGTTCGCTTGCAGGCAGGCTTGGAACAGCGTCAAACGCTGTTTCCGAGCTCCCCACAAGCAGAGAAGCTGTTTGCAGCACGGAAAACGCTTCTCCTAGCCTGGGAAGCGAGAAAACGCCGTTTGGCCGCGTCTAGTGCACTCTCCGCCGGTTCGCTTGCAGGCAGGCTTGGAACAGCGTCAAACGCTGTTTCCGAGCTCCCCACAAGCAGAGAAGCTGTTTGCAGCACGGAAAACGCTTCTCCTAGCCTGGGAAGCGAGAAAACGCCGTTTGGCCGCGTCTAGTGCACTCTCCGCCGGTTCGCTTGCAGGCAGGCTTGGAACAGCGTCAAACGCTGTTTCCGAGCTCCCCACAAGCAGAGAAGCTGTTTGCAGCACGGAAAACGCTTCTCCTAGCCTGGGAAGCGAGAAAACGCCGTTTGGCCGCGTCTAGTGCACTCTCCGCCGGTTCGCTTGCAGGCAGGCTTGGAACAGCGTCAAACGCTGTTTCCGAGCTCCCCACAAGCAGAGAAGCTGTTTGCAGCACGGAAAACGCTTCTCCTAGCCTGGGAAGCGAGAAAACGCCGTTTGGCCGCGTCTAGTGCACTCTCCGCCGGTTCGCTTGCAGGCAGGCTTGGAACAGCGTCAAACGCTGTTTCCGAGCTCCCCACAAGCAGAGAAGCTGTTTGCAGCACGGAAAACGCTTCTCCTAGCCTGGGAAGCGAGAAAACGCCGTTTGGCCGCGTCTAGTGCACTCTCCGCCGGTTCGCTTGCAGGCAGGCTTGGAACAGCGTCAAACGCTGTTTCCGAGCTCCCCACAAGCAGAGAAGCTGTTTGCAGCACGGAAAACGCTTCTCCTAGCCTGGGAAGCGAGAAAACGCCGTTTGGCCGCGTCTAGTGCACTCTCCGCCGGTTCGCTTGCAGGCAGGCTTGGAACAGCGTCAAACGCTGTTTCCGAGCTCCCCACAAGCAGAGAAGCTGTTTGCAGCACGGAAAACGCTTCTCCTAGCCTGGGAAGCGAGAAAACGCCGTTTGGCCGCGTCTAGTGCACTCTCCGCCGGTTCGCTTGCAGGCAGGCTTGGAACAGCGTCAAACGCTGTTTCCGAGCTCCCCACAAGCAGAGAAGCTGTTTGCAGCACGGAAAACGCTTCTCCTAGCCTGGGAAGCGAGAAAACGCCGTTTGGCCGCGTCTAGTGCACTCTCCGCCGGTTCGCTTGCAGGCAGGCTTGGAACAGCGTCAAACGCTGTTTCCGAGCTCCCCACAAGCAGAGAAGCTGTTTGCAGCACGGAAAACGCTTCTCCTAGCCTGGGAAGCGAGAAAACGCCGTTTGGCCGCGTCTAGTGCACTCTCCGCCGGTTCGCTTGCAGGCAGGCTTGGAACAGCGTCAAACGCTGTTTCCGAGCTCCCCACAAGCAGAGAAGCTGTTTGCAGCACGGAAAACGCTTCTCCTAGCCTGGGAAGCGAGAAAACGCCGTTTGGCCGCGTCTAGTGCACTCTCCGCCGGTTCGCTTGCAGGCAGGCTTGGAACAGCGTCAAACGCTGTTTCCGAGCTCCCCACAAGCAGAGAAGCTGTTTGCAGCACGGAAAACGCTTCTCCTAGCCTGGGAAGCGAGAAAACGCCGTTTGGCCGCGTCTAGTGCACTCTCCGCCGGTTCGCTTGCAGGCAGGCTTGGAACAGCGTCAAACGCTGTTTCCGAGCTCCCCACAAGCAGAGAAGCTGTTTGCAGCACGGAAAACGCTTCTCCTAGCCTGGGAAGCGAGAAAACGCCGTTTGGCCGCGTCTAGTGCACTCTCCGCCGGTTCGCTTGCAGGCAGGCTTGGAACAGCGTCAAACGCTGTTTCCGAGCTCCCCACAAGCAGAGAAGCTGTTTGCAGCACGGAAAACGCTTCTCCTAGCCTGGGAAGCGAGAAAACGCCGTTTGGCCGCGTCTAGTGCACTCTCCGCCGGTTCGCTTGCAGGCAGGCTTGGAACAGCGTCAAACGCTGTTTCCGAGCTCCCCACAAGCAGAGAAGCTGTTTGCAGCACGGAAAACGCTTCTCCTAGCCTGGGAAGCGAGAAAACGCCGTTTGGCCGCGTCTAGTGCACTCTCCGCCGGTTCGCTTGCAGGCAGGCTTGGAACAGCGTCAAACGCTGTTTCCGAGCTCCCCACAAGCAGAGAAGCTGTTTGCAGCACGGAAAACGCTTCTCCTAGCCTGGGAAGCGAGAAAACGCCGTTTGGCCGCGTCTAGTGCACTCTCCGCCGGTTCGCTTGCAGGCAGGCTTGGAACAGCGTCAAACGCTGTTTCCGAGCTCCCCACAAGCAGAGAAGCTGTTTGCAGCACGGAAAACGCTTCTCCTAGCCTGGGAAGCGAGAAAACGCCGTTTGGCCGCGTCTAGTGCACTCTCCGCCGGTTCGCTTGCAGGCAGGCTTGGAACAGCGTCAAACGCTGTTTCCGAGCTCCCCACAAGCAGAGAAGCTGTTTGCAGCACGGAAAACGCTTCTCCTAGCCTGGGAAGCGAGAAAACGCCGTTTGGCCGCGTCTAGTGCACTCTCCGCCGGTTCGCTTGCAGGCAGGCTTGGAACAGCGTCAAACGCTGTTTCCGAGCTCCCCACAAGCAGAGAAGCTGTTTGCAGCACGGAAAACGCTTCTCCTAGCCTGGGAAGCGAGAAAACGCCGTTTGGCCGCGTCTAGTGCACTCTCCGCCGGTTCGCTTGCAGGCAGGCTTGGAACAGCGTCAAACGCTGTTTCCGAGCTCCCCACAAGCAGAGAAGCTGTTTGCAGCACGGAAAACGCTTCTCCTAGCCTGGGAAGCGAGAAAACGCCGTTTGGCCGCGTCTAGTGCACTCTCCGCCGGTTCGCTTGCAGGCAGGCTTGGAACAGCGTCAAACGCTGTTTCCGAGCTCCCCACAAGCAGAGAAGCTGTTTGCAGCACGGAAAACGCTTCTCCTAGCCTGGGAAGCGAGAAAACGCCGTTTGGCCGCGTCTAGTGCACTCTCCGCCGGTTCGCTTGCAGGCAGGCTTGGAACAGCGTCAAACGCTGTTTCCGAGCTCCCCACAAGCAGAGAAGCTGTTTGCAGCACGGAAAACGCTTCTCCTAGCCTGGGAAGCGAGAAAACGCCGTTTGGCCGCGTCTAGTGCACTCTCCGCCGGTTCGCTTGCAGGCAGGCTTGGAACAGCGTCAAACGCTGTTTCCGAGCTCCCCACAAGCAGAGAAGCTGTTTGCAGCACGGAAAACGCTTCTCCTAGCCTGGGAAGCGAGAAAACGCCGTTTGGCCGCGTCTAGTGCACTCTCCGCCGGTTCGCTTGCAGGCAGGCTTGGAACAGCGTCAAACGCTGTTTCCGAGCTCCCCACAAGCAGAGAAGCTGTTTGCAGCACGGAAAACGCTTCTCCTAGCCTGGGAAGCGAGAAAACGCCGTTTGGCCGCGTCTAGTGCACTCTCCGCCGGTTCGCTTGCAGGCAGGCTTGGAACAGCGTCAAACGCTGTTTCCGAGCTCCCCACAAGCAGAGAAGCTGTTTGCAGCACGGAAAACGCTTCTCCTAGCCTGGGAAGCGAGAAAACGCCGTTTGGCCGCGTCTAGTGCACTCTCCGCCGGTTCGCTTGCAGGCAGGCTTGGAACAGCGTCAAACGCTGTTTCCGAGCTCCCCACAAGCAGAGAAGCTGTTTGCAGCACGGAAAACGCTTCTCCTAGCCTGGGAAGCGAGAAAACGCCGTTTGGCCGCGTCTAGTGCACTCTCCGCCGGTTCGCTTGCAGGCAGGCTTGGAACAGCGTCAAACGCTGTTTCCGAGCTCCCCACAAGCAGAGAAGCTGTTTGCAGCACGGAAAACGCTTCTCCTAGCCTGGGAAGCGAGAAAACGCCGTTTGGCCGCGTCTAGTGCACTCTCCGCCGGTTCGCTTGCAGGCAGGCTTGGAACAGCGTCAAACGCTGTTTCCGAGCTCCCCACAAGCAGAGAAGCTGTTTGCAGCACGGAAAACGCTTCTCCTAGCCTGGGAAGCGAGAAAACGCCGTTTGGCCGCGTCTAGTGCACTCTCCGCCGGTTCGCTTGCAGGCAGGCTTGGAACAGCGTCAAACGCTGTTTCCGAGCTCCCCACAAGCAGAGAAGCTGTTTGCAGCACGGAAAACGCTTCTCCTAGCCTGGGAAGCGAGAAAACGCCGTTTGGCCGCGTCTAGTGCACTCTCCGCCGGTTCGCTTGCAGGCAGGCTTGGAACAGCGTCAAACGCTGTTTCCGAGCTCCCCACAAGCAGAGAAGCTGTTTGCAGCACGGAAAACGCTTCTCCTAGCCTGGGAAGCGAGAAAACGCCGTTTGGCCGCGTCTAGTGCACTCTCCGCCGGTTCGCTTGCAGGCAGGCTTGGAACAGCGTCAAACGCTGTTTCCGAGCTCCCCACAAGCAGAGAAGCTGTTTGCAGCACGGAAAACGCTTCTCCTAGCCTGGGAAGCGAGAAAACGCCGTTTGGCCGCGTCTAGTGCACTCTCCGCCGGTTCGCTTGCAGGCAGGCTTGGAACAGCGTCAAACGCTGTTTCCGAGCTCCCCACAAGCAGAGAAGCTGTTTGCAGCACGGAAAACGCTTCTCCTAGCCTGGGAAGCGAGAAAACGCCGTTTGGCCGCGTCTAGTGCACTCTCCGCCGGTTCGCTTGCAGGCAGGCTTGGAACAGCGTCAAACGCTGTTTCCGAGCTCCCCACAAGCAGAGAAGCTGTTTGCAGCACGGAAAACGCTTCTCCTAGCCTGGGAAGCGAGAAAACGCCGTTTGGCCGCGTCTAGTGCACTCTCCGCCGGTTCGCTTGCAGGCAGGCTTGGAACAGCGTCAAACGCTGTTTCCGAGCTCCCCACAAGCAGAGAAGCTGTTTGCAGCACGGAAAACGCTTCTCCTAGCCTGGGAAGCGAGAAAACGCCGTTTGGCCGCGTCTAGTGCACTCTCCGCCGGTTCGCTTGCAGGCAGGCTTGGAACAGCGTCAAACGCTGTTTCCGAGCTCCCCACAAGCAGAGAAGCTGTTTGCAGCACGGAAAACGCTTCTCCTAGCCTGGGAAGCGAGAAAACGCCGTTTGGCCGCGTCTAGTGCACTCTCCGCCGGTTCGCTTGCAGGCAGGCTTGGAACAGCGTCAAACGCTGTTTCCGAGCTCCCCACAAGCAGAGAAGCTGTTTGCAGCACGGAAAACGCTTCTCCTAGCCTGGGAAGCGAGAAAACGCCGTTTGGCCGCGTCTAGTGCACTCTCCGCCGGTTCGCTTGCAGGCAGGCTTGGAACAGCGTCAAACGCTGTTTCCGAGCTCCCCACAAGCAGAGAAGCTGTTTGCAGCACGGAAAACGCTTCTCCTAGCCTGGGAAGCGAGAAAACGCCGTTTGGCCGCGTCTAGTGCACTCTCCGCCGGTTCGCTTGCAGGCAGGCTTGGAACAGCGTCAAACGCTGTTTCCGAGCTCCCCACAAGCAGAGAAGCTGTTTGCAGCACGGAAAACGCTTCTCCTAGCCTGGGAAGCGAGAAAACGCCGTTTGGCCGCGTCTAGTGCACTCTCCGCCGGTTCGCTTGCAGGCAGGCTTGGAACAGCGTCAAACGCTGTTTCCGAGCTCCCCACAAGCAGAGAAGCTGTTTGCAGCACGGAAAACGCTTCTCCTAGCCTGGGAAGCGAGAAAACGCCGTTTGGCCGCGTCTAGTGCACTCTCCGCCGGTTCGCTTGCAGGCAGGCTTGGAACAGCGTCAAACGCTGTTTCCGAGCTCCCCACAAGCAGAGAAGCTGTTTGCAGCACGGAAAACGCTTCTCCTAGCCTGGGAAGCGAGAAAACGCCGTTTGGCCGCGTCTAGTGCACTCTCCGCCGGTTCGCTTGCAGGCAGGCTTGGAACAGCGTCAAACGCTGTTTCCGAGCTCCCCACAAGCAGAGAAGCTGTTTGCAGCACGGAAAACGCTTCTCCTAGCCTGGGAAGCGAGAAAACGCCGTTTGGCCGCGTCTAGTGCACTCTCCGCCGGTTCGCTTGCAGGCAGGCTTGGAACAGCGTCAAACGCTGTTTCCGAGCTCCCCACAAGCAGAGAAGCTGTTTGCAGCACGGAAAACGCTTCTCCTAGCCTGGGAAGCGAGAAAACGCCGTTTGGCCGCGTCTAGTGCACTCTCCGCCGGTTCGCTTGCAGGCAGGCTTGGAACAGCGTCAAACGCTGTTTCCGAGCTCCCCACAAGCAGAGAAGCTGTTTGCAGCACGGAAAACGCTTCTCCTAGCCTGGGAAGCGAGAAAACGCCGTTTGGCCGCGTCTAGTGCACTCTCCGCCGGTTCGCTTGCAGGCAGGCTTGGAACAGCGTCAAACGCTGTTTCCGAGCTCCCCACAAGCAGAGAAGCTGTTTGCAGCACGGAAAACGCTTCTCCTAGCCTGGGAAGCGAGAAAACGCCGTTTGGCCGCGTCTAGTGCACTCTCCGCCGGTTCGCTTGCAGGCAGGCTTGGAACAGCGTCAAACGCTGTTTCCGAGCTCCCCACAAGCAGAGAAGCTGTTTGCAGCACGGAAAACGCTTCTCCTAGCCTGGGAAGCGAGAAAACGCCGTTTGGCCGCGTCTAGTGCACTCTCCGCCGGTTCGCTTGCAGGCAGGCTTGGAACAGCGTCAAACGCTGTTTCCGAGCTCCCCACAAGCAGAGAAGCTGTTTGCAGCACGGAAAACGCTTCTCCTAGCCTGGGAAGCGAGAAAACGCCGTTTGGCCGCGTCTAGTGCACTCTCCGCCGGTTCGCTTGCAGGCAGGCTTGGAACAGCGTCAAACGCTGTTTCCGAGCTCCCCACAAGCAGAGAAGCTGTTTGCAGCACGGAAAACGCTTCTCCTAGCCTGGGAAGCGAGAAAACGCCGTTTGGCCGCGTCTAGTGCACTCTCCGCCGGTTCGCTTGCAGGCAGGCTTGGAACAGCGTCAAACGCTGTTTCCGAGCTCCCCACAAGCAGAGAAGCTGTTTGCAGCACGGAAAACGCTTCTCCTAGCCTGGGAAGCGAGAAAACGCCGTTTGGCCGCGTCTAGTGCACTCTCCGCCGGTTCGCTTGCAGGCAGGCTTGGAACAGCGTCAAACGCTGTTTCCGAGCTCCCCACAAGCAGAGAAGCTGTTTGCAGCACGGAAAACGCTTCTCCTAGCCTGGGAAGCGAGAAAACGCCGTTTGGCCGCGTCTAGTGCACTCTCCGCCGGTTCGCTTGCAGGCAGGCTTGGAACAGCGTCAAACGCTGTTTCCGAGCTCCCCACAAGCAGAGAAGCTGTTTGCAGCACGGAAAACGCTTCTCCTAGCCTGGGAAGCGAGAAAACGCCGTTTGGCCGCGTCTAGTGCACTCTCCGCCGGTTCGCTTGCAGGCAGGCTTGGAACAGCGTCAAACGCTGTTTCCGAGCTCCCCACAAGCAGAGAAGCTGTTTGCAGCACGGAAAACGCTTCTCCTAGCCTGGGAAGCGAGAAAACGCCGTTTGGCCGCGTCTAGTGCACTCTCCGCCGGTTCGCTTGCAGGCAGGCTTGGAACAGCGTCAAACGCTGTTTCCGAGCTCCCCACAAGCAGAGAAGCTGTTTGCAGCACGGAAAACGCTTCTCCTAGCCTGGGAAGCGAGAAAACGCCGTTTGGCCGCGTCTAGTGCACTCTCCGCCGGTTCGCTTGCAGGCAGGCTTGGAACAGCGTCAAACGCTGTTTCCGAGCTCCCCACAAGCAGAGAAGCTGTTTGCAGCACGGAAAACGCTTCTCCTAGCCTGGGAAGCGAGAAAACGCCGTTTGGCCGCGTCTAGTGCACTCTCCGCCGGTTCGCTTGCAGGCAGGCTTGGAACAGCGTCAAACGCTGTTTCCGAGCTCCCCACAAGCAGAGAAGCTGTTTGCAGCACGGAAAACGCTTCTCCTAGCCTGGGAAGCGAGAAAACGCCGTTTGGCCGCGTCTAGTGCACTCTCCGCCGGTTCGCTTGCAGGCAGGCTTGGAACAGCGTCAAACGCTGTTTCCGAGCTCCCCACAAGCAGAGAAGCTGTTTGCAGCACGGAAAACGCTTCTCCTAGCCTGGGAAGCGAGAAAACGCCGTTTGGCCGCGTCTAGTGCACTCTCCGCCGGTTCGCTTGCAGGCAGGCTTGGAACAGCGTCAAACGCTGTTTCCGAGCTCCCCACAAGCAGAGAAGCTGTTTGCAGCACGGAAAACGCTTCTCCTAGCCTGGGAAGCGAGAAAACGCCGTTTGGCCGCGTCTAGTGCACTCTCCGCCGGTTCGCTTGCAGGCAGGCTTGGAACAGCGTCAAACGCTGTTTCCGAGCTCCCCACAAGCAGAGAAGCTGTTTGCAGCACGGAAAACGCTTCTCCTAGCCTGGGAAGCGAGAAAACGCCGTTTGGCCGCGTCTAGTGCACTCTCCGCCGGTTCGCTTGCAGGCAGGCTTGGAACAGCGTCAAACGCTGTTTCCGAGCTCCCCACAAGCAGAGAAGCTGTTTGCAGCACGGAAAACGCTTCTCCTAGCCTGGGAAGCGAGAAAACGCCGTTTGGCCGCGTCTAGTGCACTCTCCGCCGGTTCGCTTGCAGGCAGGCTTGGAACAGCGTCAAACGCTGTTTCCGAGCTCCCCACAAGCAGAGAAGCTGTTTGCAGCACGGAAAACGCTTCTCCTAGCCTGGGAAGCGAGAAAACGCCGTTTGGCCGCGTCTAGTGCACTCTCCGCCGGTTCGCTTGCAGGCAGGCTTGGAACAGCGTCAAACGCTGTTTCCGAGCTCCCCACAAGCAGAGAAGCTGTTTGCAGCACGGAAAACGCTTCTCCTAGCCTGGGAAGCGAGAAAACGCCGTTTGGCCGCGTCTAGTGCACTCTCCGCCGGTTCGCTTGCAGGCAGGCTTGGAACAGCGTCAAACGCTGTTTCCGAGCTCCCCACAAGCAGAGAAGCTGTTTGCAGCACGGAAAACGCTTCTCCTAGCCTGGGAAGCGAGAAAACGCCGTTTGGCCGCGTCTAGTGCACTCTCCGCCGGTTCGCTTGCAGGCAGGCTTGGAACAGCGTCAAACGCTGTTTCCGAGCTCCCCACAAGCAGAGAAGCTGTTTGCAGCACGGAAAACGCTTCTCCTAGCCTGGGAAGCGAGAAAACGCCGTTTGGCCGCGTCTAGTGCACTCTCCGCCGGTTCGCTTGCAGGCAGGCTTGGAACAGCGTCAAACGCTGTTTCCGAGCTCCCCACAAGCAGAGAAGCTGTTTGCAGCACGGAAAACGCTTCTCCTAGCCTGGGAAGCGAGAAAACGCCGTTTGGCCGCGTCTAGTGCACTCTCCGCCGGTTCGCTTGCAGGCAGGCTTGGAACAGCGTCAAACGCTGTTTCCGAGCTCCCCACAAGCAGAGAAGCTGTTTGCAGCACGGAAAACGCTTCTCCTAGCCTGGGAAGCGAGAAAACGCCGTTTGGCCGCGTCTAGTGCACTCTCCGCCGGTTCGCTTGCAGGCAGGCTTGGAACAGCGTCAAACGCTGTTTCCGAGCTCCCCACAAGCAGAGAAGCTGTTTGCAGCACGGAAAACGCTTCTCCTAGCCTGGGAAGCGAGAAAACGCCGTTTGGCCGCGTCTAGTGCACTCTCCGCCGGTTCGCTTGCAGGCAGGCTTGGAACAGCGTCTGGAACAGCGTCAAACGCTGTTTCCGAGCTCCCCACAAGCAGAGAAGCTGTTTGCAGCACGGAAAACGCTTCTCCTAGCCTGGGAAGCGAGAAAACGCCGTTTGGCCGCGTCTAGTGCACTCTCCGCCGGTTCGCTTGCAGGCAGGCTTGGAACAGCGTCAAACGCTGTTTCCGAGCTCCCCACAAGCAGAGAAGCTGTTTGCAGCACGGAAAACGCTTCTCCTAGCCTGGGAAGCGAGAAAACGCCGTTTGGCCGCGTCTAGTGCACTCTCCGCCGGTTCGCTTGCAGGCAGGCTTGGAACAGCGTCAAACGCTGTTTCCGAGCTCCCCACAAGCAGAGAAGCTGTTTGCAGCACGGAAAACGCTTCTCCTAGCCTGGGAAGCGAGAAAACGCCGTTTGGCCGCGTCTAGTGCACTCTCCGCCGGTTCGCTTGCAGGCAGGCTTGGAACAGCGTCAGACGCTGTTTCCGAGCTCCCCACAAGCAGAGAAGCTGTTTGCAGCACGGAAAACGCTTCTCCTAGCCTGGGAAGCGAGAAAACGCCGTTTGGCCGCGTCTAGTGCACTCTCCGCCGGTTCGCTTGCAGGCAGGCTTGGAACAGCGTCAAACGCTGTTTCCGAGCTCCCCACAAGCAGAGAAGCTGTTTGCAGCACGGAAAACGCTTCTCCTAGCCTGGGAAGCGAGAAAACGCCGTTTGGCCGCGTCTAGTGCACTCTCCGCCGGTTCGCTTGCAGGCAGGCTTGGAACAGCGTCAAACGCTGTTTCCGAGCTCCCCACAAGCAGAGAAGCTGTTTGCAGCACGGAAAACGCTTCTCCTAGCCTGGGAAGCGAGAAAACGCCGTTTGGCCGCGTCTAGTGCACTCTCCGCCGGTTCGCTTGCAGGCAGGCTTGGAACAGCGTCAAACGCTGTTTCCGAGCTCCCCACAAGCAGAGAAGCTGTTTGCAGCACGGAAAACGCTTCTCCTAGCCTGGGAAGCGAGAAAACGCCGTTTGGCCGCGTCTAGTGCACTCTCCGCCGGTTCGCTTGCAGGCAGGCTTGGAACAGCGTCAAACGCTGTTTCCGAGCTCCCCACAAGCAGAGAAGCTGTTTGCAGCACGGAAAACGCTTCTCCTAGCCTGGGAAGCGAGAAAACGCCGTTTGGCCGCGTCTAGTGCACTCTCCGCCGGTTCGCTTGCAGGCAGGCTTGGAACAGCGTCA